>NC_079198.1:3866888-3879388 GCF_029499605.1 Hyla sarda | reverse complement strand
GCTGACTGCTCGGGGGCCGGACCATGCAATAAGACTTTTTTTAATAAGAATGGGGGAATAATTTAATTATCAGCTGCGATATGTATGAGGCCGAGGACCCCAGAGAGGCGGCCAGGAGCTGTGACCCCAGGCTGAGGCACTACAGAACCCAGCAAGAGCGTCAACCACCACCCCCACCCCCCGAGCCCCTCCTCTCTGCACATGGAGGCTGCAAAACAACATGGCTGCTCTGTGGCTTTAAAGATGGACGCGGCCCTGGAGAGAGAATAATGGACTTACAACTCCGCCCAGCAGGGGCCTATGGACAGAACCAACTCCGCCCAGCAGGGGCCTATGGACAGAACCAACTCCGCCCAGCAGGGGCCTATGGACAGAACCAACTCCGCCCAGCAGGGGCCTATGGACAGAACCAACTCCGCCCAGCAGGGGCCTATGGACAGAACCAACTCCGCCCAGCAGGGGCCTATGGACAGAAGCAACTCCGCCCAGCAGGGGCCTATGGACAGAAGCAACTCCGCCCAGCAGGGGCCTATGGACAGAACCAACTCCGCCCAGCAGGGGCCTATGGACAGAACCAACTCCGCCCAGCAGGGGCCTATGGACAGAACCAACTCCGCCCAGCAGGGGCCTATGGACAGAACCAACTCCGCCCAGCAGGGGCCTATGGACAGAGCCAACTCCGCCCAGCAGGGGCCTATGGACAGAACCAACTCCGCCCAGCAGGGGCCTATGGACAGAAGCAACTCCGCCCAGCAGGGGCCTATGGACAGAACCAACTCCGCCCAGCAGGGGCCTATGGACAGAACCAACTCCGCCCAGCAGGGGCCTATGGACAGAACCAACTCCGCCCAGCAGGGGCCTATGGACAGAACCAACTCCGCCCAGCAGGGGCCTATGGACAGAACCAACTCCGCCCAGCAGGGGCCTATGGTTAATCTAATGCTCACGCCCGCTCCCCTTTATGAGGCTGTGCTGGGCTCCTGGAGACATGAGCAGGTGGGGGGCTAATCCTTCCTGCTTGGTTCCTAGAGACATAATGAGGGGCCCCAAATCCTGCAGATACAGGTAACAAGAGCGGTGAAAGTCTATCTACCCCCAGGAAGATTCCCTTAAAGGAAAACTGTCCGCTTACTCCCCCCCGCACTAATCAGTGGTACTGTCTGATGTGCGGGGGACGCTGATCACTTTGATGCCTACTGTGCCCGGATCCTCCCCGCTGTTTGGCCGAAATCTTTGTTTTTCTGTATATGCTAATTAGGTGCTAACTGGCAGAGACGGGGTTACTGGCACTGACATCAGCTCCGCCCAGCTCATCAATATTCCTCCCTCTTCTGTAATGGAGAGGTGGAGGGAGGGGAGGAATATTGATTAGCTGGGCGGAGCTGATGTCAGTGCCAGTAACCCCGCCTCTGCCAGTTAGCACCTAATTAGCATATACAGAAAAACAGATTTCGGCCAAACAGCGGGGAGGATCCGGGCACAGTAGGCATCAAAGTGATCAGCGTCCCCCGCACATCAGACAGTACCACTGATTAGTGCGGTCCGATCACTACTGTATCCGGTCTCTTATCCCCTCAATGAGATTCCGCAGAATGCAAATCAGCCCCACTGCACCCCCCAGCTACAGTCCATAGACCCTGGGGGATGATGGGTGCTGTAGTTCTGAGGGCGGATTGTCATTAATTAGATATAAAACCACAGCACCCCCCACCGTCTGGAGAATCACAGACCCTCAGACTGTAATAGAAGCGCCCCCCCCCCCCCCCCCCATATATCGGGGCCGGACTGTAATAGAAGCGCCCCCCCCCCCCCCCCCCCCCCGGTATATCGGGGCCGGACTGTAATAGAAGCCCCCCCCCCCCCCCCCCCCCCCCCCGGTATATCGGGGCCGGACTGTAATAGAAGCGCCCCCCCCCCCCCCCCATATATCGGGGCCGGACTGTAGTAGAAGCCGCCCCCCCCGTATATCGGGCCGGACTGTAATAGAAGCCCCCCCCCCCCCCCCGTATATCGGGACGGACTGTGCACCATGGACCAGGCCCTTGTGACATCCAGGACGCCGGGTGCCCACCTGTATACAGCAGCCGTGCAGGGCCCATAGCAGAGAGGGGTTTGCAGCAGGAGGGGCCCGGCTGTCACCTCGGCCCCCGCACTCTCACTATATTCTGTGATTTGTATCCGAGATCTAAGGGTCGATATCACAAGGGTCAAGTAGTGTAAAAAGGATTTGGAGGAGGGGCCGCTCTAGGTAACCGTCTCCATCCTCCACATTATCTCTTGGCTCTTACGAAATACAAGGCGTTTGTTTTGGGGTAATATTTGGCGTTCTGTTTTTTGTCCATGAGACCTCCAAAGATGATGAGCTCCCCCCGTCCCTGCACCACAGTGTGTAGACTGGTCTCCGGGGGTCCCACCACCGAGCTGTTACTGAAGACTTTCCAATTTACACGGCCCCGCTCCTGGGTCCCCTGAATGTCCAGGGCGTACATCTGCATGGGTTTGCAGTTCATGCTCTGATATAAAGGTTTCCCCACATTCAGTGACTGGGGCGGGTGATGTCCTAGACGACGGGCGATCGGGGGCAGGGAATGGCCATCGCTCTGGGCCGGACGTGCAGAGGCTGCTTCATGGCCACTGCTGGGAGAACCTGGAGAGGTGAGGGTGGGGGGGCTGACCGGGTTAGCGGCCCCTCCATGTGATGATGATGATGATGATGACGGAGGTGAGGGGGTCACCAGGGCGCGCACAGCTTCCAGCCCCCGACGGAGCGCTCCAGGTGACACTGCTCCAGAAAGCGTGGGTGTAATGTGCGGGGGAGTGTGAACTCCATTTGTCTGTACATGTGGGTTCCTACTTGTAGCGTCCAGATCGCTATCCCCTCTTTTCCACGTGTAATCCTCTGCACCGACACATAAATCCTTCTGCTCCGGTAGGAACCCGCGGCGAGGAGGGGGCAGGGGGGAGGCCTTGTGCTCACAGCTCTCAGCCGGGGAAATGACATGCAAGGGGCTGTCCACAGCTGCTGCAGGCGATATACTGCCTCCATTAAGGACAGGAGACAGGCCGTCACCCCGCGCTGGGGATAGGCTGCCTTCTCGGGAACCACCCCCGGTTTGCCTGGGAGGCCGCGGCCTCAGCGTTCCCCAGCGGCCATTTACACAAGGAGCTTCATCCGGTGCCCGGACTGGGGAGTGTGACCTGTAATCTCTCGTCTCCGGTGCCAGGGCCGGTGGCGTCGCGCTGATGGGTGACGGGCGGGAATTCAAGCTTGGGCTAAGAGGAGCGCGGCCGCTGGGCGCCTGACTGAACACCACTATGCACTGACCTACCTATAAGAGACGGGAGGAGAACACGCTCAGTATACAGAGATAATCTACACAAAAGAATAAAGACCTAAAACAATGAGATCTATGATTATATAAACAATAGCAGAATAACAGACTTGGACATAGACTTACCCGACATGCGGGGTGGCACCATAGATCTGGCGCTCCGTGCTCCTCATTTTCCACTTTCAGCTGCTGCCAGGTCCAGGGATTTGTGTTCATGTGCAGCAGCCAAGCATCTTTAAAGAGCTGAAATAAACATTACTATAGACCAGCGTTTCCCCAACTAGTGTGCCTCCAGCTGTTGCAAAACTACAACTCCCAGCATGCTGGGAGTTGTAGTTTGCAACACTGGTTGGGACACAGCTAAAAAAGACCATCACATACAGTAACAATACGCTACAAGGTGGAAGTCGGGAATATGGCAGATCGTGTACTCACAGCATTGGGTCCCCCGCAGCCGCCCAGGATCAGGATCGTCTCATTGTCAATTACGATCTATAAGAGGGAAGGACAATGACATCATCATCCCCCATCCATATCCATCCCCCCCCCTTACCCTCATCCATCCCCCCCCCCTTATCCTCATCCATCCCCCCCCCTTATCCTCATCCATCCCCCCCCCCTTATCCTCATCCATCCCCCCCCCCTTATCCTCACCCATCCCCCCCCCTTATCCTCACCCATCCCCCCCCCCTTATCCTCACCCATCCCCCCCCCCTTATCCTCACCCATCCCCCCCCCTTATCCTCACCCATCCCCCCCCCTTATCCTCACCCATCCCCCCCCCCTTATCCTCATCCATCCCCCCCCCCTTATCCTCATCCATCCCCCCCCTTATCCTCATCCATCCCCCCCCCTTATCCTCATCCATCCCCCCCCCCTTATCCTCATCCATCCCCCCCCCCTTATCCTCATCCATCCCCCCCCCCTTATCCTCATCCATCCCCCCCCCCTTATCCTCATCCATCCCCCCCCCTTATCCTCATCCATCCCCCCCCCCTTATCCTCATCCATCCCCCCCCCTTATCCTCATCCATCCCCCCCCCCTTATCCTCATCCATCCCCCCCCCTTATCCTCATCCATATCCCCCCCCTTATCCTCATCCATCCCCCCCCCTTATCCTCATCCATCCCCCATCCTCATCCATTCCCCCCCCTTATCCTCACCCATCCCCCCCCCCTTATCCTCACCCATCCCCCCCTTATCCTCACCCATCCCCCCCCCTTATCCTCACCCATCCCCCCCCCTTATCCTCACCCATCCCCCCCCCTTATCCTCACCCATCCCCCCCCCTTATCCTCACCCATCCCCCCCCCTTATCCTCACCCATCCCCCCCCCCTTATCCTCACCCATCCCCCCCCCCTTATCCTCACCCATCCCCCCCCCCTTATCCTCACCCATCCCCCCCCCCTTATCCTCACCCATCCCCCCCCCCTTATCCTCACCCATCCCCCCCCTTATCCTCACCCATCCCCCCCCCTTATCCTCACCCATCCCCCCCCCCTTATCCTCACCCATCCCCCCCCCTTATCCTCACCCATCCCCCCCCCTTATCCTCATCCATCCCCCCCCCCCCGTATCCTCATCCATCCCCCCGTATCCTCATCCATCCCCCCTTATCCTCATCCATCCCCCCCCCCCCCGTATCCTCATCCATCCCCCCGTATCCTCATCCATCCCCCCATCCTCATCCCCCCCCCATCCATCCATCCCCCCCATCCTCCAATGAAGAGCAGTGATACAGCCCCTGGTATCAATCCTTACCTGGGACTGTCCTCCTCGGGGGTGAGGGCTGGGCCTGGAGATGTTTGGTTTGGACCAGGACCACTGCTCCATGTCCAGCACCCAGACGTCATTGCTCCTGTATGACAAGAACAATGCTGTTACTTATTACAGCTGCCACCTGCGCAGGGGTGCAGTAATGTACATGGGTGGCATCATATGGCGGCTGCACAGTATAATGGGAAAGACAACTTACATTTGCCTAGAACCAAGAGATCCCCCGAACACGATCATCTTATCCCCGATCACACAGGATGAATGCCCGGCCATCGGAGGGGGCCCATGGGTGGTCACAATGCAGTTCCACCTAGAAGGACGACATGGTAAGAAATGTTAATGTCGTCAAGGAAACAAGGAGGAAGACAAAGAAAAAGACAAAACACCCAATTCAACCCAAAAAGGAATGGAATTGGCAGCTATACGAGCATTATCTTTAATTCTTAAATGGGCAATGTCATTAAAACTAATTTTTGCTATTACACTATTTATGGTAAATAAAAAATCTTTCTAACAGACTTTGGACTCCTGCTGGCCTGGCAGAAGTCTAAAAGCAGGAAATGCTGAGGGGGGTGCAGCCTTAGTCAATCATAGCTCATCTCACACTGAACTGCTCTGGGCTGTGTGTAGCAGAGTGAGGGAGGAAGTTCTCCCCTGTATGGCTTCAGATGATGTCACGCCTGCTGGGGAACGCCCCTTCCCAGTCTGTGAATCTGACTGAGACTGAACAGAAAATACAGAACAATATCAAGGTAGAAAAAAAATATTAAAAAAATAAAAAAAAGGTACGAGGGGGTGGTTTATCATGATGGGGGCGGTGACCGGGAAGGACTGTAAAATTTAACAAGATCATGACAGGTTCTAGCTTTATAGAAAAATAGCGAAAAAATTTCCAGGATTCTCCTTCGATTTTTTTTCCAACAGGCAATACATAAAGCTGAACCCAACACCATTTTCTGCAATTATTTTTAGGGTGGGGTCACATGTGACGTATTTTTCTGTGTATTTTCTGCAGCTGATTTAGCTAATTATTGACTTCAATGGGTAGGAAAATACGCAGCAGCAAATCCGGCACATGTGACCCTACTCGGCCGAACCATTCATTAGGGGGGGGTAGATGGTGGTTACACTCCCTGAGGGGCAGCAAACGCCAATCACATCCTACCAGTTTTTAGATGGGGAGTACGTATGAATCTCATCAAAGAAGCGTTCCGGCTGATGTAAGGGATATGGGCTGGGACGCGTCCATCCTCCAAACAGAACCAGCAGCTCCTTGTATACAACAAGTGTGGCCCCTGCTTTAGGAGAGGGATAGGAACCTGTGAAAACAAGAGAAGTAAAATGCAACCACTGATGGGGAAGAGGTTATGATGGATGACAAGAATATACAGTGACCCCCCCCCCCGACCTACGATGGCCCCGACATACCATATATATATATACAGTGACCCCCGACATACCAATATTTTATATATATATATATATATATATATATATATATATATATATATATATATATATATATATATACACACACATACATATACACACACACAGTGACCCCCGACATACCATATATATACATACACACAGTGACCCCCCCGACCTACGATGGCCCCGACCTACGATCATTCCAGCATACGATCACTCTCAGAGTCCATTGCATGGTGAAGGCAGCATCAACATACGATGCTTTTGTATGTCGGGGGCCAACGCATAAACGGCTATCTGACAGCGCAGACTGCTTCAGCTGCCAACGTATAGCCATTTACGGTGCCCCGTGCGGTCCGCTGACGATCACTTACCTGTCCTTGGGGCTCCGGAGCGTCCTCTTTGGGATCCCCTGCATCGCCGGCGCTCTCCATAGTCGTCATTACGTCGCCAAGCAACGCCGTCCCGTCATCCAATAGGAGCAGCGTGCGTAGTGACGTGATGGCGGCGACGGAGAGCGTGGATCCCGGGGAAGCAGAGACGTCCGGAGCGTCGGGAACAGGTGAGTATAACTTCCTATTCTTTCCATTGCACGAATCTCTCAACAAACGATGATCCATTTGGAACGGATCATCATCGTATGCTGAGGGACCACTGTACTGTGTATTAGGGTCCCGATAAAATTATTTTTTTTTAATCTGTACTTGGTCTTATAAAAAAAAAAAAAAGTAAGTGCTCACCGATACAAATTACCGATATTTTTTAAATTTCACGTGAGTTTTGTTTTTTTTGTGAAAAAAGTTTATTTTTATTTTTAGTAGTGGAAGGGCTTTTATATTTGAAAAAAAATTTAAAGGATTTTATTTTATTTAAAAGGGGGGGGGGGTGATTCAAACTTTTATTAGGGATACGGTTAGTTCACATTTATTTACACAGTATGGAGACATCTCTACTGTATATATATCATCAATGGAGACGCTAAAAACACTTCTGACAACCAGCAGGACGGGATTACATCTGTAGGTGCAGTATAACCCTTATATGTAGTGTAGTCCCCAAACATGGCAACCCCCCCCCCCCCTGTGTAGACCTCACCGGCTCCCAGACAGGAATTCAGACAGAACCATTAGGGAAGTTCTGATGCCAGAAACCAGTGGGAAAAATTCCTGCCGTGTTCCCGAGGGAATCCCAGGCGGAGAGAAAAGTACAATGTATAGTATTTATACCTCAAAAAGGACTGGGGAAACACCACAAGGACCCGGGAACCCATCACACAGGTGGTTCTAGTCTGTCACCTTTCCATATAAGCAGTGTTTCCCCCAGGCAGTGTGCCTCCAGCTGTTGCAAAACTACAACTCCCAGCATGCCCGGACAGCCAACGGCTGTCCGGGCATGCTGGGAGTTGTAGTTTTGCAACAGCTGGAGGCACACTGCCTGGGGGGGGGGGGGGGGAACACTGCAATATAGGAAATAAGGAGAATAACATAGCAGAAATGGATTTTTTAAGACCACCAGAAATGTCTGCAGGGGCCAAGCGATGCTATTTGTGCTCCCAGTACAGCCCAGTAAACACATACGGGGGTCCTGGGAATATCCCAATAACCTCAGACTCAGGACTGTGAACAATGAGGACAGGCAGCTCTTACAGGACAGTCGCCCAGGGGCAGATTTCCGCACAGCTCTGCCCCAGTGACCGGTCGGACCCTCTCCAGACCAGGACCAGACAAACCCACCAAAAGGTCATGATCCCAGCGGTAAAGGTCAGCCCTTTCACACGACTGCGCAGAACTCTGCTCTAGGCAATTCCATGTGCCATGAGATGTAATCCATAGGCTCCTGGGCTCAGGTATCAGACACGTTATTAATGCTGCAGATACCGAGACCTCCCAACACCTATAAAGAACATGTACGTGCAGACAACCCCCCTCGCTTCCCATAGCTGGAGGCCAGCGCTCCGGAGTCGGGATGGGCAAGACATCACCTGGGCACAAGTTATGACACCGCTTCTGGGCAGCTTTCCAGACAGAATGAGCTCATGACTGCAAAAATGCCTGCAGCCGGCCCTGTCCTGACAGCATGGAGCAGGGTGGGATGGCGGTGTGGCCCCTCCCGTGGGATACCTCTCCGCAGCGGATTCTCAGGAGAGACGGGAATAATCACCCGCTAAACGGGAAGGTTTACTGCAACTTGTCATGTCTGACATTAACTCAGCCCGTTGTGAGGAGGGGGCAATCAATTCCCAGCATGAGCGCCCCCACATGGTGCACTATTTAGTGTATTAGGTCGGATTACATTATTACAGTCCACACATGTAGGATCCCATCACCTGCACATCAGAGGCTGTCCCTTAAAAGGAGAAGTCCGGTTTAGGAAAATGTATCCCCCTATAGGCAGGATAGAGGATAAGTGTCTGATCGTGGGTGGGTCGACCCCCCTTGAACTCCTTTCCCGCGCCCCGGCTCTCCCCATGCACGGAGAAGTCACCGCTCCTTGCACAGAGCTGTATCTGTAAATGGGATAAGTGCCCCTCCGCATCTTGCTTATGTGAGAGAACGTGATGCGAAAAAGATTTGTGGATCAACATTAACCCTCCAGATTTGCCATCTACCGCTGAACTGCCCATGTATGGAAACAGCCACAGTACACAGAATGAGAACATACAATATCTGCTAAGCAAGAGTGGAGCGTACAGGCCCCAGGGGGCACCTATGCCACTAACTCCCAGTAGTAAACAGGGACCCTACCGGTCAATTACAAAAGAGACACACACCTCCCCAAGAACAATGACAAGAACAGCCAAACAGACACTCGGCGAGACCCCTCTGAGAGACCCCTTGTTCAAATAAAGGTCCATTGCTGCTGGGGCCAGTAGATGGAGGAAGCGCTGAGGAGAATGGCTCCCTGCTTGAGAGCACTGCTAGAAAACCCCAGTGGGGAGAGATAGGGCTCTCCTACAGATGTAGACCCCACCCCAAGTATGGGGGGAGCAGGCACTGGGAGGCCAGCTACAGCGCCCACCAAATACAGGGTCCTTCCTCACCCTCACAATATGGCTGCAGAGTATCGCTGACCTTCTTGTGGACAGCACCTGCGCTTATGCGGCTGCACAATGTGGAAGTGGATGTGAGGTAGTAGCATGGCCAGAGCGGTGTCCAAACAGAAGCCACACAGGTGACATTGGGGCTGCGGGAAAGCAAGTTGTGAGACCCCGGTACCTGTTTTTGCTCCCACCCGCTCTGCTGACTTTAGGCAGGGAGCACTCGGGGAAGTCCTTACTGTTGCACTACGTGCGCTGTCTGAAAATGGCCGCCGCAGTGAAGAGAGGGGAGGAGGCCGCCGAGTGTCCGGGAGAATCCACGGCCGCAGATGACTGATTCCCAGTGTCCTCCACGCCCCAGGACCTTTCACTGCCGACTTGAGGGGTGACTGACTCCGTGCGCCTCACATGCCCGCGCCAGAACTGGAAGTCTATTCATTTTATCTTATTACACAAACATTTAACTACAATGGCTCAACAGAAACAAAACAAAAAAAAATTAAGAAATAAAATAGTCACATTACAAGACACAAGACTAACTTTTTTTTATTTTTTGACGGCGCTATGTTGGGGCTTTATTTATTTTTTTTTCTTTTAAATGAGGAAACGTAGTTTTGTTTTTGTATTGGAACCATTTGGACTTTTTGAACAATTTCCATTTTTGGGGGAGCGAATTAACAAAATAAAATCACTTTGGGGGGGGGGGGGGGGTTGGTTTGCTTTACAGAATTTGGGATGGTTTTATTGTTTGGGTCATTACATAGGTGGTTATATCAAATGTGTGTTTTAATGTACCTGACAGACACAAGTCACAGCAGTGCACAGAAACTCTTCACATGCAGCATTGGCGATTTGATCACATGATCTATCAGGACCAGAGGTTCCTGACAGCCGAGCTCCGGTAATTCTGCGCTGCCGTATTCTGGCCTTGCTGTAAGAAAGTCAGGGGGCTAGAACAAGAACCCTTAATGACTGCTCTAAACAGGTGTATTAGCGGTCAATCGGAGGTTAATATTTTTTGGTCAACACCAGAGATGTCACAGAACTGCCACCAGGATCCGTCCACCCAGAGTGGATTTGTGGCAGATCCTCTGTTCCCTTTACTCTACAGCTAAAAGTCGCTGAAACCGTGAACCTGTGTTACCCGCAGCACAGACGTCACTCACCGGAGGCCAGAGGTCGGATCCATTCTTTGCTGTTGAGGTCCAGACGCCACAAGTCATTGAAGGCAGCGTTACAGCTACTCTGTGTGCAGCCGCCAAACACGTACATGGACTGGTTATAGTCATAGTAACAAGCGCCTGGCGAAAGAAGAACAGAAAATCCTTGATACATATGGGGGAACCCGGCATATTATTTGGCTGCAGTGGAGACGTATCCATCGACCTATATGATCCATCCAACCATTACACAGAATTGTAAAGTGCCACAGAATAACCCAGCGTTACCTGGGAGATTT
The DNA here is from genome assembly GCF_029499605.1 of Hyla sarda. Lineage (NCBI taxonomy): Eukaryota > Metazoa > Chordata > Amphibia > Anura > Hylidae > Hyla > Hyla sarda. The sequence continues at coordinate 3,868,351 of NC_079198.1, read as the reverse complement.
AATCATCCTGCCCCCGAACCAATATGGTAGTAAAGTATGATTTAACTGCCTGGGCGTCGCTGTTTTACACTAGGGCTGCGGACATTGTCGGCATGGAGGCATTCCTGAACAGTATTATAGTTTACATATAAGTAACGTGCGACCAAATTCAATCAGATTATTTCCTGCCAATTGGAAGTTAGGCTGCAAGGAGCCGCAGGGTGCGTCTAAAAATATAAATAGCCCCGTCCCTGATAAAAATTCAGATCCCCCCCCCCCCAATTGATATATCAGAACAAAATTCAATGAAAAAAAGTTACCAAGAAGTCCCATCTACCCCAAAATAATACCAATAAAAACTGTAGAATACTGTGCAAAAGAAAACCACCACCTTTTATAAAAATCAATAGCGCGATTCAAAAACGTTATATTTCATAAGCAGTAAAACAATTATATAAATGATCAGAATTGTTATTTTTACCCTTGGTAAATATGTTGGTATAAAAAGGAAATCCCTCAAATTTTGGAATTGCATTTTTTTCCCCCCCATTTCAGCCCACAAAATATTTTTTTGTTGTTTTGCTTTACAGAATATTTTTCTTTACAAATTACAAAGAGTAATGGAAAAAAAACAATCCCCCTATGTGGCTCTGTAGATGGAAAAATAATCTGATATGACAATTAGAAAGGGAAGTGTTAAAGAAGAACTCCGGGAGGAGCTTTTTTTAAATTTATTTATATATATTTTTTTTTACTATTTTAACCTTAACCATTGCGTGGGATATAAAAAAAAAAATAAAAATACCAAACATTTCTTTACCTCCAGCGCTCCTGCTTTGCCTACTCTGTCCTAACCTGGAGGCACAACAGAAACGCTGGAGGTAAGCAAAATTTATATATTTTTTTATATCCCAATTTGATTATGATTATAAATATTATATATATATATATATATATATATATATATATATATATATATATATATATATATATATATTACTTTTTATTATTTTTTTTATAATTATTATTATTATTATTATTATTATTAATAATTAAAGATGAGCAAACTTACAGTAAATTCGATTCGTCACGAACTTTTTTGATGACTTTTCATGCGTAAATTCGTTCAGCTTTCAGGTGCTCCGGTGGGCTGGAAAAGGTGGATACAGTCCTAAGAATGTATCCACCTTTTCCAGCCCACGGGAGCACCTGAAAGCTGAACTAATTTATGGAGGAAAAGTCAGCAACCGCCGAGCCGAGAAGTTCGTGACGAATCGAATTTACTGTAAGTTCGCTCATCTCTAATAATAATAATAATAATAATAATAATAAACTAAATCTGGTATAAAAGGGGTTAACAATCCTTTCACACACTGCCAGAAGATATTCTCACAGGCGTCAATCACAGATGTAACCATTCAGGACACTCACTGTGTGAGAAGCGCTGAGTGATGGGGGTTCCGGGGTACGGGTAGGTCCGGCTT
>NC_079198.1:3824388-3861888 GCF_029499605.1 Hyla sarda | reverse complement strand
TGTATGTTGAAACTATTGTCTGTTGAGGCCATTGTATGTTGAGGGATCACTGTATATCAGGGTTACTGCCCCATCACACATATTAATGGTGCCCTGCAGTCCTGGCACACACATCAGACGGCGTTCTCTGCCCGGGCACGTCGTGCTCATCCGTGGGAAAGTGACATAAACCAGTGCAGAGATGAGAGCGGCAGAGGAGTCGGGGTTCAATGGCTGAACCACAAGTGAAAGCATAAAATCTTCACACAGATGATGCTGGGACTGTTAGTTCTACAAGAAGTAAAACCAAGTAACGTGACTAAGGTTTGTCAGAATGAAGCTTCAGGGTAGATGATGCGTCCATTAATGGCGTCTGTACTAATTACACAGGTACCATGCGCCATATTGTACAGCTAAGTCTATGGGAATGTGGCCACCAGGAAAGGTGATGACAAAGCAAACGTCTCCTCTGATCTATTCTAAGGCGACGTTCACACGGACAATTCTGCGCACAATCTCTGCCTGGAAATCAAACCGGTGGACATTCCGCACATTTGGCGCTAGGACAAATGCACAGAATCCGCAGAAGAAAAATACACATAACTATTCTTTGTGTAGACGCTGAGATCAGGATTGAGATCAATGGGACTCTGCTGCAGCGTTATTTCCAAGCGGAATATTACCGCTAAATTCTGCTGTGCGAACATAGCCTAACAAATCTATAATTGGGGACACAAAAGTTCATCAAAATCAGAGGGGGAACAATCAGCAGCTGCTTGTAAAGAGACTGAGCCGCTGCTCAAGACAAAGACAGAACAGCGATTACTACCGCGGCTAATGATAGAGCGTCAGCGGTGTGAGCGCTATCACTGCACAACGAGGGGCGGACACAGCAAACAACCCCCCAAATCCAAAGAAGAGGAGCCCCACATCATTTACATCTACAGAAATAAGGGTGTCAGACCAGAGGTGCAGTGCTCAGACACCACATATCCAGCTGAAAAAGAATATCCCTGAGCATGGACCCTCCACAATCCTACTGAGGAGGTGTCTGACCCCCCCCCCCCCCCCCCCAGGAGGCCATATACCGAGGAGGAGTCTGACCCCCCCCCCCAGGAGGCCATATACCGAGGAGGAGTCTGACCCCCCCCCCCCAGGAGGCCGTATACCGAGGAGGAGTCTGACCCCCCCCCCCCAGGAGGCCGTATACCGAGGAGGAGTCTGACCCCCCCCCCCCCAGGAGGCCATATACCGAGGAGGAGTCTGACCCCCCCCCCCCGAGGAGGCCGTATACCGAGGAGGAGTCTGACCCCCCCCAGGAGGCCGTATACAGAGGAGGAGTCTGAGGACCACCCCCCCCCCCCCCAGGAGGCCGTATACCGAGGAGGTGTCTGACCCCCCCCCCCCCAGGAGGCCGTATACAGAGGAGGTGTCTGACCCCCCCCCCCCCAGGAGGCCGTATACAGAGGAGGTGTCTGACCCCCCCCCCCCCAGGAGGCCGTATACAGAGGAGGTGTCTGACCCCCCCCCCCCCCCAGGAGGCCGTATACAGAGGAGGTGTCTGACCACCCCCCCCCCCCCCAGGAGGCCGTATACAGAGGAGGTGTCTGACCACCCCCCCAGGAGCCTCTATGAGGAGACATAAATAGAAGAGACAGCCGCTATGAGGAGACATATAGAAGAGACAGCCGCTATGAGGAGACATATAGAAGAGACAGCCGCTATGAGGAGACATATATAGAAGAGACAGCCGCTATGAGGAGACATATATAGAAGAGACAGCCGCTATGAGGAGACATATATAGAAGAGACAGCCGCTATGAGGAGACATATAGAAGAGACAGCCGCTATGAGGAGACATATAGAAGAGACAGCCGCTATGAGGAGACATAGATAGAAGAGACAGCCGCTATGAGGAGACATAGATAGAAGAGACAGCCGCTATGAGGAGACATAGATAGAAGAGACAGCCGCTATGAGGAGACATAGATAGAAGAGACAGCCGCTATGAGGAGACATAGATAGAAGAGACAGCCGCTATGAGGAGACATAGATAGAAGAGACAGCCGCTATGAGGAGACATATATAGAAGAGACAGCCGCTATGAGGAGACATAGATAGAAGAGACAGCCTCTATGAGGAGACATATAGAAGAGAGACAGCCGCTATGAGGAGACATATATAGAAGAGAGACAGCCGCTATGAGGAGACATATATAGAAGAGACAGCCGCTATGAGGAGACATATATAGAAGAGACAGCCGCTATGAGGAGACATATATAGAAGAGACAGCCGCTATGAGGAGACATATAGAAGAGACAGCCGCTATGAGGAGACATAGATAGAAGAGACAGCCGCTATGAGGAGACATATAGAAGAGACAGCCGCTATGAGGAGACATAGATAGAAGAGACAGCCGCTATGAGGAGACATAGATAGAAGAGACAGCCGCTATGAGGAGACATAGATAGAAGAGACAGCCGCTATGAGGAGACATAGATAGAAGAGACAGCCGCTATGAGGAGACATAGATAGAAGAGACAGCTGCTATGAGGAGACATATATAGAAGAGACAGCCGCTATGAGGAGACATAGATAGAAGAGACAGCCGCTATGAGGAGACATATATAGAAGAGACAGCCGCTATGAGGAGACATATATAGAAGAGACAGCCGCTATGAGGAGACATATATAGAAGAGACAGCCGCTATGAGGAGACATATATAGAAGAGACAGCCGCTATGAGGAGACATATAGAAGAGACAGCCGCTATGAGGAGACATATAGAAGAGACAGCCGCTATGAGGAGACATAGATAGAAGAGACAGCCGCTATGAGGAGACATAGATAGAAGAGACAGCCGCTATGAGGAGACATAGATAGAAGAGACAGCCGCTATGAGGAGACATAGATAGAAGAGACAGCCGCTATGAGGAGACATAGATAGAAGAGACAGCCGCTATGAGGAGACATAGATAGAAGAGACAGCCGCTATGAGGAGACATATATAGAAGAGACAGCCGCTATGAGGAGACATAGATAGAAGAGACAGCCTCTATGAGGAGACATATAGAAGAGAGACAGCCGCTATGAGGAGACATATATAGAAGAGAGACAGCCGCTATGAGGAGACATATATAGAAGAGACAGCCGCTATGAGGAGACATATATAGAAGAGACAGCCGCTATGAGGAGACATATATAGAAGAGACAGCCGCTATGAGGAGACATATAGAAGAGACAGCCGCTATGAGGAGACATAGATAGAAGAGACAGCCGCTATGAGGAGACATATAGAAGAGACAGCCGCTATGAGGAGACATATAGAAGAGACAGCCGCTATGAGGAGACATAGATAGAAGAGACAGCCGCTATGAGGAGACATAGATAGAAGAGACAGCCGCTATGAGGAGACATAGATAGAAGAGACAGCCGCTATGAGGAGACATAGATAGAAGAGACAGCCGCTATGAGGAGACATAGATAGAAGAGACAGCCGCTATGAGGAGACATATATAGAAGAGACAGCCGCTATGAGGAGACATAGATAGAAGAGACAGCCTCTATGAGGAGACATATAGAAGAGAGACAGCCGCTATGAGGAGACATATATAGAAGAGAGACAGCCGCTATGAGGAGACATATATAGAAGAGACAGCCGCTATGAGGAGACATATATAGAAGAGACAGCCGCTATGAGGAGACATATATAGAAGAGACAGCCGCTATGAGGAGACATAGATAGAAGAGACAGCCGCTATGAGGAGACATAGATAGAAGAGACAGCCGCTATGAGGAGACATAGATAGAAGAGACAGCCGCTATGAGGAGACATAGATAGAAGAGACAGCCGCTATGAGGAGACATATATAGAAGAGACAGCCGCTATGAGGAGACATATATAGAAGAGACAGCCGCTATGAGGAGACATATATAGAAGAGACAGCCGCTATGAGGAGACATATATAGAAGAGACAGCCGCTATGAGGAGACATATATAGAAGAGACAGCCGCTATGAGGAGACATATATAGAAGAGACAGCCGCTATGAGGAGACATATATAGAAGAGACAGCCGCTATGAGGAGACATAGATAGAAGAGACAGCCGCTATGAGGAGACATAGATAGAAGAGACAGCCGCTATGAGGAGACATAGATAGAAGAGACAGCCGCTATGAGGAGACATAGATAGAAGAGACAGCCGCTATGAGGAGACATAGATAGAAGAGACAGCCGCTATGAGGAGACATAGATAGAAGAGACAGCCGCTATGAGGAGACATAGATAGAAGAGACAGCCGCTATGAGGAGACATAGATAGAAGAGACAGCCGCTATGAGGAGACATAGATAGAAGAGACAGCCGCTATGAGGAGACATAGATAGAAGAGACAGCCGCTATGAGGAGACATAGATAGAAGAGACAGCCGCTATGAGGAGACATAGATAGAAGAGACAGCCGCTATGAGGAGACATAGATAGAAGAGACAGCCGCTATGAGGAGACATAGATAGAAGAGACAGCCGCTATGAGGAGACATATATAGAAGAGACAGCCGCTATGAGGAGACATAGATAGAAGAGACAGCCTCTATGAGGAGACATATAGAAGAGAGACAGCCGCTATGAGGAGACATATATAGAAGAGAGACAGCCGCTATGAGGAGACATATATAGAAGAGACAGCCGCTATGAGGAGACATATATAGAAGAGACAGCCGCTATGAGGAGACATATATAGAAGAGACAGCCGCTATGAGGAGACATATAGAAGAGACAGCCGCTATGAGGAGACATAGATAGAAGAGACAGCCGCTATGAGGAGACATATAGAAGAGACAGCCGCTATGAGGAGACATATAGAAGAGACAGCCGCTATGAGGAGACATAGATAGAAGAGACAGCCGCTATGAGGAGACATAGATAGAAGAGACAGCCGCTATGAGGAGACATAGATAGAAGAGACAGCCGCTATGAGGAGACATAGATAGAAGAGACAGCCGCTATGAGGAGACATAGATAGAAGAGACAGCCGCTATGAGGAGACATAGATAGAAGAGACAGCCTCTATGAGGAGACATATAGAAGAGAGACAGCCGCTATGAGGAGACATATATAGAAGAGAGACAGCCGCTATGAGGAGACATATATAGAAGAGACAGCCGCTATGAGGAGACATATATAGAAGAGACAGCCGCTATGAGGAGACATATATAGAAGAGACAGCCGCTATGAGGAGACATAGATAGAAGAGACAGCCGCTATGAGGAGACATAGATAGAAGAGACAGCCGCTATGAGGAGACATAGATAGAAGAGACAGCCGCTATGAGGAGACATAGATAGAAGAGACAGCCGCTATGAGGAGACATATATAGAAGAGACAGCCGCTATGAGGAGACATATATAGAAGAGACAGCCGCTATGAGGAGACATATATAGAAGAGACAGCCGCTATGAGGAGACATATATAGAAGAGACAGCCGCTATGAGGAGACATATATAGAAGAGACAGCCGCTATGAGGAGACATATATAGAAGAGACAGCCGCTATGAGGAGACATATATAGAAGAGACAGCCGCTATGAGGAGACATATATAGAAGAGACAGCCGCTATGAGGAGACATATATAGAAGAGACAGCCGCTATGAGGAGACATATATAGAAGAGACAGCCGCTATGAGGAGACATAGATAGAAGAGACAGCCGCTATGAGGAGACATAGATAGAAGAGACAGCCGCTATGAGGAGACATAGATAGAAGAGACAGCCGCTATGAGGAGACATAGATAGAAGAGACAGCCGCTATGAGGAGACATAGATAGAAGAGACAGCCGCTATGAGGAGACATAGATAGAAGAGACAGCCGCTATGAGGAGACATAGATAGAAGAGACAGCCGCTATGAGGAGACATAGATAGAAGAGACAGCCGCTATGAGGAGACATAGATAGAAGAGACAGCCGCTATGAGGAGACATAGATAGAAGAGACAGCCGCTATGAAGAGACATATAGAAGAGACAGCCGCTATGAGGAGACATATAGAAGAGACAGCCGCTATGAGGAGACATATAGAAGAGACAGCCGCTATGAGGAGACATATAGAAGAGACAGCCGCTATGAGGAGACATATAGAAGAGACAGCCTCTATGAGGAGACATATAGAAGAGACAGCCTCTATGAGGAGACATATATAGAAGAGACAGCCGCTATGAGGAGACATATATAGAAGAGACAGCTGCTATGAGGAGACATATATAGAAGAGACAGCCGCTATGAGGAGACATATATAGAAGAGACAGCTGCTATGAGGAGACATATAGAAGAGACAGCCGCTATGAGGAGACATATATAGAAGAGACAGCTGCTATGAGGAGACATATATAGAAGAGACAGCCGCTATGAGGAGACATATATAGAAGAGACAGCCGCTATGAGGAGACATATAGAAGAGACAGCCGCTATGAGGAGACATATAGAAGAGACAGCCTCTATGAGGAGACATATATAGAAGAGACAGCCGCTATGAGGAGACATAGATAGAAGAGACAGCCTCTATGAGGAGACATATAGAAGAGACAGCCTCTATGAGGAGACATATAGAAGAGAGACAGCCGCTATGAGGAGACATATAGAAGAGACAGCCTCTATGAGGAGACATATAGAAGAGAGACAGCCGCTATGAGGAGACATATAGAAGAGACAGCCTCTATGAGGAGACAGTCCCCGCCGATGATGCGGCCTTCACACCGGCCTATAGTAGCAGACAGCCGGCACGGCGCCGGTCACACACACCGGGCTCTCACCTGGCGGGGCGCTATCTCTCTCCTGTTACCGCCGGTCACTACCCGGTCACGGAGCCGCCATATTCGCCAGTATCAGCGGCGACAGAAGAGGAAGGGCCAGAGCCGGCGGAGGGGGCGCGCACGTCAGGCGTCAACGTTCACACTCACGTAAAACGTCCACAGTGCCTGGCCGCCATGATGAGAAGGTCATTAGGCTGGAGCGCAGGCGCCGTGGGTCGGTTGCGGCTGAGACGCCATATTGGGAAGGTCAGAAGACAGCGCCCTCAATACCAGTGACAGCCACAGGGCCCCATAACGGTGACCTCCACAGGGCCCCATAACGGTGACCTCCACAGGGCCCCATAACGGTGACAGCCACAGGGCCCCATAACGGTGACCTCCACAGGGCCCCATAACGGTGACCTCCACAGGGCCCCATAACGGTGACCTCCACAGGGCCCCATAACGGTGACCTCCACAGGGCCCCATAACGGTGACCTCCACAGGGCCCCATAACGGTGACAGCCACAGGGCCCCATAACGGTGACAGCCACAGGGCCCCATAACGGTGACCTCCACAGGGCCCCATAACGGTGACCTCCACAGGGCCCCATAACGGTGACCTCCACAGGGCCCCATAACGGTGACCTCCACAGGGCCCCATAACGGTGACCTCCACAGGGCCCCATAACGGTGACAGCCACAGGGCCCCATAACGGTGACCTCCACAGGGCCCCATAACGGTGATCTCCACAGGGCCCCATAACGGTGACAGCCACCGGGCCCCATAACGGTGACCTCCACAGGGCCCCATAACGGTGACCTCCACAGGGCCCCATAACGGTGACCTCCACAGGGCCCCATAACGGTGACCTCCACAGGGCCCCATAACGGTGACAGCCACCGGGCCCCATAACGGTGACCTCCACAGGGCCCCATAACGGTGACCTCCACAGGGCCCCATAACGGTGACAGCCACCGGGCCCCATAACGGTGACCTCCACAGGGCCCCATAACGGTGACAGCCACCGGGCCCCATAACGGTGATCTCCACAGGGCCCCATAACGGTGATCTCCACAGGGCCCCATAACGGTGATCTCCACAGGGCCCCATAACGGTGACAGCCAACGGGCCCCATAACGGTGATCTCCACAGGGCCCCATAACGGTGATCTCCACAGGGCCCCATAACGGTGATCTCCACAGGGCCCCATAACGGTGATCTCCACAGGGCCCCATAACGGTGATCTCCACAGGGCCCCATAACGGTGACAGCCACCGGGCCCCATAATGGTGACCTCCACAGGGCCCCATAACGGTGACAGCCACCGGGCCCCATAACGGTGATCTCCACAGGGCCCCATAACGGTGATCTCCACAGGGCCCCATAACGGTGATCTCCACAGGGCCCCATAACGGTGATCTCCACAGGGCCCCATAACGGTGATCTCCACAGGGCCCCATAACGGTGACAGCCACAGGGCCCCATAACGGTGACCTCCACAGGGCCCCATAACGGTGACCTCCACAGGGCCCCATAACGGTGACTTCCACAGGGCCCCATAACGGTGACCTCCACAGGGCCCCATAACGGTGACCTCCACAGGGCCCCATAACGGTGACTTCCACAGGGCCCCATAACGGTGATCTCCACAGGGCCCCATAACGGTGACCTCCACAGGGCCCCATAACGGTGATCTCCACAGGGCCCCATAACGGTGACCTCCACAGGGCCCCATAACGGTGACTTCCACAGGGCCACATAACGGTGATCTCCACAGGGCCCCATAACGGTGACCTCCACAGGGCCCCATAACGGTGACAGCCACAGGGGCCCATAACGGTGATCTCCACAGGGCCCCATAACGGTGACCTCCACAGGGCCCCATAACGGTGACCTCCACAGGGCCCCATAACGGTGACCTCCACAGGGCCCCATAACGGTGACCTCCACAGGGCCCCATAACGGTGACCTCCACAGGGCCCCATAACGGTGACAGCCACAGGGCCCCATAACGGTGATCTCCACAGGGCCCCATAACGGTGACCTCCACAGGGCCCCATAACGGTGACCTCCACAGGGCCCCATAACGGTGACCTCCACAGGGCCCCATAACGGTGACCTCCACAGGGCCCCATAACGGTGATCTCCACAGGGCCCATAACGGTGATCTCCACAGGGCCCCATAACGGTGATCTCCACAGGGCCCCATAACGGTGACCTCCACAGGGCCCCATAACGGTGACCTCCACAGGGCCCCATAACGGTGACCTCCACAGGGCCCCATAACGGTGACCTCCACAGGGCCCCATAACGGTGACTTCCACAGGGCCCCATAACGGTGACCTCCACAGGGCCCCATAACGGTGACAGCCACAGGGCCCCATAACGGTGACCTCCACAGGGCCCCATAACGGTGACCTCCACAGGGCCCCATAACGGTGACTTCCACAGGGCCCCATAACGGTGACCTCCACAGGGCCCCATAACGGTGACTTCCACAGGGCCCCATAACGGTGATCTCCACAGGGCCCCATAACGGTTACCTCCACAGGGCCCCATAACGGTGACTTCCACAGGGCCCCATAACGGTGACTTCCACAGGGCCACATAACGGTGATCTCCACAGGGCCCCATAACGGTGACCTCCACAGGGCCCCATAACGGTGACAGCCACAGGGCCCCATAACGGTGATCTCCACAGGGCCCCATAACGGTGACCTCCACAGGGCCCCATAACGGTGACCTCCACAGGGCCCCATAACGGTGACCTCCACAGGGCCCCATAACGGTGACAGCCACAGGGCCCCATAACGGTGATCTCCACAGGGCCCCATAACGGTGACCTCCACAGGGCCCCATAACGGTGACCTCCACAGGGCCCCATAACGGTGACCTCCACAGGGCCCCATAACGGTGACCTCCACAGGGCCCATAACGGTGATCTCCACAGGGCCCCATAACGGTGACCTCCACAGGGCCCCATAACGGTGACCTCCACAGGGCCCCATAACGGTGACCTCCACAGGGCCCCATAACGGTGACCTCCACAGGGCCCCATAACGGTGACCTCCACAGGGCCCCATAACGGTGACTTCCACAGGGCCCCATAACGGTGACCTCCACAGGGCCCCATAACGGTGACCTCCACAGGGCCCCATAACGTTGACCTCCACAGGGCCCCATAACGGTGACTTCCACAGGGCCACATAACGGTGACCTCCACAGGGCCCCATAACGGTGACCTCCACAGGGCCCCATAACGGTGACCTCCACAGGGCCCCATAACGGTGACCTCCACAGGGCCCCATAACGGTGATCTCCACAGGGCCCCATAACGGTGACTTCCACAGGGCCACATAACGGTGACTTCCACAGGGCCACATAACGGTGACTTCCACAGGGCCCCATAACGGTGATCTCCACAGGGCCACATAACGGTGATCTCCACAGGGCCACATAACGGTGACTTCCACAGGGCCACATAAAGGTGACTTCCACAGGGCCCCATAACGGTGACAGCCACCGGGCCCCATAACGGTGACCTCCACAGGGCCCCATAACAGACATAATAGTAACAGTCACAGTGTATCCAGCATGAGATCCAGATGCTTAGAGAAAACCTCCTCTGCTTGTTCTCTTTCCCACACAGTAGTCAGTGAGGTGTGGGTGAGGTGCAGGCGCTGTGGGTGAGGTGCAGGCGCTGTGGATAAGGTGCTGTGGGTGAGGTGCAGGTGCTGTGGGTGAGGTGCAGGCCCTGTGGGTGAGGTGCAGGTGCTGTAGGTGAGGTTTGGGTGCTGTGAGTAAGGTACAGGCACTGTGGGTGAGGTGCAGGTGCTGTAGGTGAGGTTTGGGTGCTGTGGGTAAGGTGTAGGTGTTTTGGGTGAGGTACAGGCACTGTGGGTGAGGCGCAGGTGCTGTGGGTGAGGTGCTGTATGTGAGGTTTGGGTGCTGTGGGTAAGGTGTAGGTGTTGTGGGTGAGGTACAGGCCCTGTGGGGGAGGTTCGGGGACTATAGGTGCTGTGGGTGAGGTGCAGGTGCTGTGGGTGAAATACAGGTGCTGTGGGTGAGGTGCAGGTGCTGTGGATCAGGTGCTGTGGGTGAGGTGCAGGTGCTGTGGATCAGGTGCTGTGGGTGAGGTGCAGGTGCTGTGGATCAGGTGCTGTGGGTGAGGTGCAGGTGCTGTGGATCAGGTGCTGTGGGTGAGGTGCAGGTGCTGTGGATCAGGTGCTGTGGGTGAGGTGCAGGTGCTGTGGATCAGGCGCTGTGGATGAGGTGCAGGTGCTGTGGATGAGGTGCAGGTGCTGTGGGTGAGGTACAGGTGCTGTGGGTGAGGTGCAGGTGCTGTGGGTGAGGTGCAGGCGCTGTGGATGAGGTGCAGGTGCTGTGAGTGAGGTGCAGGCGCTGTGGATGAGGTGCAGGTGCTGTGAGTGAGGTGCAGGCGCTGTGAATGAGGTGCAGGTGCTGTGGGTGAGGTGCAGGCCCTGTGGGTGAGGAGCAGGCCCTGTGGGTGAGGTGCAGGCCCTGTGGGTGAGGTTCGGGTGCTGTGGGTAAGGCGCAGGTACTGTGGGTGAGGTGCAGGTGCTGTAGGTGAGGTTTGGGTGCTGTGGGTAAGGTGTAGGTGTTGTGGGTGAGGTACAGGCACTGTGGGTGAGGTGCAGGCCCTGTGGGTGAGGTTCGGGCGCTGTGGGTGAGGCGCAGGTGCTGTGGGTGAGGTGCAGGTGCTGTGGGTGAGGTGCAGGTGCTGTAGGTGAGGTTTGGGTGCTGTGGGTAAGGTACAGGCACTGTGGGTGAGGCGCAGGTGCTGTGGGTGAGGTGCAGGTGCTGTGGGTGAGGTGCAGGTGCTGTAGGTGAGGTTTGGGTGCTGTGAGTAAGGTACAGGCACTGTGGGTGAGGTGCAGGTGCTGTAGGTGAGGTTTGGGTGCTGTGAGTAAGGTACAGGCACTGTGGGTGAGGTGCAGGTGCTGTAGGTGAGGTTTCGATGCTGTGGGTAAGGTGTAGGTGTTGTGGGTGAGGTACAGGCCCTGTGGGGGAGGTTCGGGGACTGTAGGTGCTGTGAGTGAGGTGCAGGTGCTGTGGATCAGGTGCTGTGGATGAGGTGCAGGCCCTGTGGGTGTAGGTGAGGTTTGGGTGCTGTGGGTAAGGTACAGGCCCTGTGGGGGAGGTTCGGGCACTGCAGGTGCTGTGGATCAGGTGCTGTGGGTGAGGTACAGGTGCTGTGGGTGAGGTGCAGGTGCTGTGGATCAGGTGCTGTGGATCAGGTGCAGGCCCTGTGGGTGTAGGTAAGGTTTGGGTGCTGTGGGTAAGGTACAGGCCCTGTGGGGGAGGTTCGGGCACTGCAGGTGCTGTGGGTGCCCCCTATACTTGCCATTATGTATATTTGTGATATAATGAGATGTAATGACACAGACCACACCCAGGTATGGAGGAGAGCTGAGGCTGAAGTGGCACCGTGAGCCTAACCCCATCACTATGTATCTAGATACTGACCAATGAAGGCCGGTGGTCCACACAACACGGGGGGATCTGCCGCTCCTTCCTATATACGTGTATATACAGTTCTCCTAGAAGAAAGGATAAGATAGGCTGAAATTCTGAGGGAAACAGTCAGGAGGCCCTGGTGCCCATTAGTCGTCCGTCTATGAACTGCATGTGGCTCTAATGTGTTCATGTTCAGAACTAGTAATAGAAGTGCATTGATATAAAACTAATCTACTGCCCCCTATGGACACAGCGGAATAGTATAACAAATATATGTATATTATAAAGGAAAAACACTGCCCCCTATGGACACAGCGGAATAGTATAACAAATATACGTATATTACAAAGGAAAAACACTGCCCCCTATGGACACAGCGGAATAGTATAACAAATATACGTATATTACAAAGGAAAAACACTGCCCCCTATGGACACAGCGGAATAGTATAACAAATATACGTATATTACAAAGGAAAAACACTGCCCCCTATGGACACAGCGGAATAGTATTACAAATATACGTATATTACAAAGGAAAAACACTGCCCCCTATGGACACAGCGGAATAGTATTACAAATATACATATATTACAAAGGAAAAACACTGCCCCCTATGGACACAGCGGAATAGTATAACAAATATACATATATTACAAAGGAAAAACACTGCCCCCTATGGACACAGCGGAATAGTATAACAAATATACGTATATTACAAAGGAAAACACTGCCCCCTATGGACACAGCGGAATAGTATAACAAATATATGTATATTATAAAGGAAAAACACTGCCCCCTATGGACACAGCGGAATAGTATTACAAATATACGTATATTACAAAGGAAAAACACTGCCCCCTATGGACACAGCGGAATAGTATAACAAATATACGTATATTATGAAGGAAAAACACTGCCCCCTATGGACACAGCGGAATAGTATTACAAATATACATATATTATAAAGGAAAAACACTGCCCCCTATGGACACAGCGGAATAGTATAACAAATATACATATATTACAAAGGAAAAACTCTGCCCCCTATGGACACAGCGGAATAGTATAACAAATATACGTATATTACAAAGGAAAAACACTGCCCCCTATGGACACAGCGGAATAGTATAACAAATATACGTATATTACAAAGGAAAAACACTGCCCCCTATGGACACAGCGGAATAGTATTACAAATATACGTATATTATAAAGGAAAAACACTGCCCCCTAAGGACACAGCGGAATAGTATAACAAATATATGTATATTACAAAGGAAAAACACTGCCCCCTATGGACACAGCGGAATAGTATAACAAATATATGTATATTACAAAGGAAAAACACTGCCCCCTATGGACACAGCGGAATAGTATAACAAATATACGTATATTATAAAGGAAAAACACTGCCCCCTATGGACACAGCGGAATAGTATAACAAATATACGTATATTATAAAGGAAAAACACTGCCCCCTATGGACACAGCGGAATAGTATAACAAATATACGTATATTACAAAGGAAAAACACTGCCCCCTATGGACACAGCGGAATAGTATAACAAATATACGTATATTACAAAGGAAAAACACTGCCCCCTATGGACACAGCGGAATAGTATTACAAATATACGTATATTACAAAGAAAAAACACTGCCCCCTATGGACACAGCGGAATAGTATTACAAATATACGTATATTACAAAGGAAAAACACTGCCCCCTATGGACACAGCGGAATAGTATTACAAATATACATATATTACAAAGGAAAAACACTGCCCCCTATGGACACAGCGGAATAGTATAACAAATATACGTATATTACAAAGGAAAAACACTGCCCCCTATGGACACAGCGGAATAGTATAACAAATATACGTATATTACAAAGGAAAAACACTGCCCCCTATGGACACAGCGGAATAGTATTACAAATATACGTATATTATAAAGGAAAAACACTGCCCCCTATGGACACAGCGGAATAGTATTACAAATATACATATATTACAAAGGAAAAACACTGCCCCCTATGGACACAGCGGAATAGTATTACAAATATACGTATATTATAAAGGAAAAACACTGCCCCCTATGGACACAGCGGAATAGTATTACAAATATACGTATATTACAAAGGGAAAACACTGCCCCCTATGGACACAGCGGAATAGTATAACAAATATACGTATATTATAAAGGAAAAATACTGCCCCCTATGGACACAGCGGAATAGTATAACAAATATATGTATATTATAAAGGAAAAACACTGCCCCCTATGGACACAGCGGAATAGTATAACAAATATATGTATATTACAAAGGAAAAACACTGCCCCCTATGGACACAGCGGAATAGTATAACAAATATACGTATATTACAAAGGAAAAACACTGCCCCCTATGGACACAGCGGAATAGTATAACAAATATACGTATATTACAAAGGAAAAACACTGCCCCCTATGGACACAGCGGAATAGTATAACAAATATACGTATATTACAAAGGAAAAACACTGCCCCCTATGGACACAGCGGAATAGTATAACAAATATACGTATATTACAAAGGAAAAACACTGCCCCCTATGGACACAGCGGAATAGTATTACAAATATACGTATATTACAAAGGAAAAACACTGCCCCCTATGGACACAGCGGAATAGTATTACAAATATACATATATTACAAAGGAAAAACACTGCCCCCTATGGACACAGCGGAATAGTATAACAAATATACATATATTACAAAGGAAAAAACACTGCCCCCTATGGACACAGCGGAATAGTATAACAAATATACGTATATTACAAAGGAAAACACTGCCCCCTATGGACACAGCGGAATAGTATAACAAATATATGTATATTATAAAGGAAAAACACTGCCCCCTATGGACACAGCGGAATAGTATTACAAATATACGTATATTACAAAGGAAAAACACTGCCCCCTATGGACACAGCGGAATAGTATAACAAATATACGTATATTATGAAGGAAAAACACTGCCCCCTATGGACACAGCGGAATAGTATTACAAATATACATATATTATAAAGGAAAAACACTGCCCCCTATGGACACAGCGGAATAGTATAACAAATATACATATATTACAAAGGAAAAACTCTGCCCCCTATGGACACAGCGGAATAGTATAACAAATATACGTATATTACAAAGGAAAAACACTGCCCCCTATGGACACAGCGGAATAGTATAACAAATATACGTATATTACAAAGGAAAAACACTGCCCCCTATGGACACAGCGGAATAGTATTACAAATATACGTATATTATAAAGGAAAAACACTGCCCCCTAAGGACACAGCGGAATAGTATAACAAATATATGTATATTACAAAGGAAAAACACTGCCCCCTATGGACACAGCGGAATAGTATAACAAATATATGTATATTACAAAGGAAAAACACTGCCCCCTATGGACACAGCGGAATAGTATAACAAATATACGTATATTATAAAGGAAAAACACTGCCCCCTATGGACACAGCGGAATAGTATAACAAATATACGTATATTATAAAGGAAAAAACACTGCCCCCTATGGACACAGCGGAATAGTATAACAAATATACGTATATTACAAAGGAAAAACACTGCCCCCTATGGACACAGCGGAATAGTATAACAAATATACGTATATTACAAAGGAAAAACACTGCCCCCTATGGACACAGCGGAATAGTATTACAAATATACGTATATTACAAAGAAAAAACACTGCCCCCTATGGACACAGCGGAATAGTATTACAAATATACATATATTACAAAGGAAAAACACTGCCCCCTATGGACACAGCGGAATAGTATTACAAATATACGTATATTACAAAGGAAAAACACTGCCCCCTATGGACACAGCGGAATAGTATTACAAATATACATATATTACAAAGGAAAAACACTGCCCCCTATGGACACAGCGGAATAGTATAACAAATATACGTATATTACAAAGGAAAAACACTGCCCCCTATGGACACAGCGGAATAGTATAACAAATATACGTATATTACAAAGGAAAAACACTGCCCCCTATGGACACAGCGGAATAGTATTACAAATATACGTATATTATAAAGGAAAAACACTGCCCCCTATGGACACAGCGGAATAGTATTACAAATATACATATATTACAAAGGAAAAAACACTGCCCCCTATGGACACAGCGGAATAGTATTACAAATATACGTATATTATAAAGGAAAAACACTGCCCCCTATGGACACAGCGGAATAGTATTACAAATATACGTATATTACAAAGGGAAAACACTGCCCCCTATGGACACAGCGGAATAGTATAACAAATATACGTATATTATAAAGGAAAAATACTGCCCCCTATGGACACAGCGGAATAGTATAACAAATATATGTATATTATAAAGGAAAAACACTGCCCCCTATGGACACAGCGGAATAGTATAACAAATATATGTATATTACAAAGGAAAAACACTGCCCCCTATGGACACAGCGGAATAGTATAACAAATATACGTATATTACAAAGGAAAAACTCTGCCCCCGCTGGTACATGCTCAGCTTGTTCAGCCTTGGTCTATGCTATATAAAGTTTTATGTAATTTTCCATTTATTGATCTGGGCAGGAATATTAATTATAATGTTTTCAGTAATGGCCGCCGACTCCTCAGCAATGACAAAGAGGACAGAAGAACTACAAGAAAGTCTCCCGACCCAAGATCCTGCCAATATTTAATGTCCTCTAAATTAAGCAGAAACATTGTGTTATCCCTTCACCCACAAACTGTAACTGCGATCTATAAATCAATTCCTAATGTCCAGAAGAATCATCACATAATGTGATTCTAAACTACCAGACAGGTATCGTCCCCGCTCTGCAGAAAGTCCACATCCTTCACAGTGCGAATACTGCCGCTATATACTGGGATATAACTAATATAATACTATACTATATAATCCTATGTACAAAAAAATAACTGCTATAATACTGTTCCTATATACAAGAATATAACTACTATAATACTGCTCCTATATACAAGAATATAACTACTATTATACTGCCCCCTATATACAAGAATATAACTACTATAATACTGCCTCCTATATACAAGAATATAAATACTATAATACTGCTCCTATATACAAGAATATAACTACTATAATACTGCTCCTATATACAAGAATATAACTACTATAATACTGCTCCTATATACAAGAATATAACTACTATAATACTGCTCCTATATACAAGAATATAACTACTATAATACTGCTCCTATATACAAGAATATAGCTACTATAATACTGCTCCTATATACAAGAATATAACTACTATAATACTGCTCCTATATACAAGAATATAACTACTATAATACTGCTCCTATATACAAGAATATAACTACTATAATACTGCTCCTATATACAAGAATATAACTACTATAATACTGCTCCTATATACAAGAATATAACTACTATAATACTGCTCCTATATACAAGAATATATCTACTATAATACTGTCTCCTATATACAAGAATATAACTACTATAATACTGCTCCTATATACAAGAATAAAACTACTATAATACTGCTCCTATATACAAGAATATACTACTATAATACTGCTCCTATATACAAGAATATAACTACTATAATACTGCCTCCTATATACAAGAATATAACTACTATAATACTGCTCCTATATACAAGAATATAACTACTATAATACTGCTCCTATATACAAGAATATAACTACTATAATACTGCTCCTATATACAAGAATATAACTACTATAATACTGCTCCTATATACAAGAATATAACTACTATAATACTGCTCCTATATACAAGAATATAACTACTATAATACTGTCTCCTATATACAAGAATATAACTACTATAATACTGCTCCTATATACAAGAATATAACTACTATAATACTGCCTCCTATATACAAGAATATAACTACTATAATACTGCTCCTATATACAAGAATATAACTACTATAATACTGCTCCTATATACAAGAATATAACTACTATAATACTGCCCCTATATATACAAGAATATATCTACTATAATACTGCTCCTATATACAAGAATATAACTACTATAATACTGCCCCTATATACAAGAATATAACTACTATGTACAATATAATACTGTGTGCATATATATGTGTGAATACATTTGTCTTGTTAGATGTGGCTATAATAGTCAATAAAGTTTACAGCTATGAATGTATCCTGGGTGTACAAACATGGCGCCTATTAGGCGTCCAAAGCAAACTAAAAGGCGTGGCTCCCGGTCACGTGCAATGTTGTCAGACTTACGCACTTCATCCAGTGCGTGCTCGCTCACGTCTGGCGCTTGCGCAGTGAAGACCGGCGCTTGGCCCGATTTCCGGCGGCGGCTGAGCGGAAGATGGAAGAAGACGAGGTCGCGGAGAGCTGGGAGGATGCGGCCGATAGCGGGGTGAGGAGAGGCCGGGGCAGGGTATGTGGTGCCGGGTGGGAGAGGCGGGTCCGGTCAGTGTACTGGGGGCGGTGGGTGACAGCGGCGCGGTGCATGCTGGGAGTAGGGGCTCAGTCGGGGCCTGTGGCTGCAGGAGGTCAGGGGTCACCTAACTTCGTGCCCGGGGCCCCTCAGCTTTCTTACCGGGGAGACTTCTGCTGCACCACGTGCTCTAGGGGAGGGGCTTGTAGTTAAAGGCGCCCTCTACAACCCTCTCCCCTCTGTCGGGCCCTCACACCGGCTCTGCTCCCCATCCAGGGGGCCTCCATCTTTAGCCGCTCGGCCATGCTCGGAGTTGTGGTTTTTCTACAGCTGGCCTCCTGGTTGGGAAACACTGCTGTTACTGATGAGACTCCTCAGTACCTCCCTTCTTCCCCTCCATGTTTGTAGAGACCCCCGGTCTGTCATGGCGCTGTCTGTCATGTGACTCCAGCAGGACAGGGCCCTGGGGTCACGTGTTCTTTAGTAGTCCTTGTGGTGATGTCTCTGGTCAGTAGGGGGCGCTCTCATTTCCCCTCATGTACAGGTGGATCGTGGTGACTTATTAATCCCCCATGTACTTTGCTGCTGCAGGTGATGAGAAGCGCTGATCCCTCTGTACATGGAGGTCGGGGCTATTTACTGCTCCATGGTGGCGGGTCCAGTTCTCTTAGCTGGTGCACGGAGATGGCGGCGGGCCCGGTGCACGGAGATGGCGGCGGGCCCGGTGCACGGAGATGGCGGCGGGCCCGGTGCACGGAGATGGCGGCGGGCCGGTGCACGGAGATGGCGGCTGATACGGTTATTTCTAAGTGTCTGTGGGATCCCGTTTTTTGCAGCGTGTGGACGGTATTGATGGCAGCTCCATATTAATGACTTCGGGTCCGGTGCTTGTGGGGGGTCTACTTGTTGCAGCAGGTGCGCATTTATGGCGGTGGTTGAGGTTGTTGTAGTGGAGGTCAGGTGATGGTGGTGGTTCAGGTGAAGGCCAGTTGTTGGAGCGGGTTCAGGTCATTGGGGGGGGGGGGGGGGTCAGTCAGGTTCCTGTGGTGGGTTCAGGTGATGGTGGTGGGGGGTGGGTCAGGTTCTCGTGGTGGGTTCAGGTGATTGGGGGGGGGGGTCAGGTTCCTGTGGTGGGTTCAGGTGATGATGATGGTGGTGGTGGTGGTGGTGGGGGGGGGGTCAGGTTCTCGTGGTGGGTACAGGAGATGGGGGGGGGGGGTCAGTCAGGTTCCTGTGGTGGGTTCAGGTGATGGTGGTGGGGGGTGGGTCAGGTTCTCGTGGTGGGTTCAGGTGATTGGGGGGGGGGGTCAGGTTCCTGTGGTGGGTTCAGGTGATGATGATGATGGTGGTGGTGGTGGTGGTGGGGGGGGGGGTCAGGTTCTCGTGGTGGGTACAGGAGATGGGGGGAGGGGGGGTCAGGTTCCTGTGGTGGGTTCAGGGGAGGGGGGGAGGGAGGGTCAGGTTCCTGTGGTGGGTTCAGGAGAGGGGGGGTCAGGTTCTCGTGGTGGGTTCAGGAGATGGGGGGAGGGGGGGTCAGGTTCTCGTGGTGGGTTCAGGGGAGGGGGGGGGGTCAGGTTCCTGTGGTGGGTTCAGGAGATGGGGGGAGGGGGGGTCAGGTTCTCGTGGTGGGTTCAGGAGATGGGGGAGGGGGGGTCAGGTTCTCGTGGTGGGTTCAGGGGAGGGGGGGGGGTCAGGTTCCTGTGGTGGGTTCAGGAGATGGGGGGAGGGGGGGTCAGGTTCCTGTGGTGGGTTCAGGAGAGGGGGGGTCAGGTTCTCGTGGTGGGTTCAGGAGATGGGGGGAGGGGGGGGGGTCAGGTTCCTGTGGTGGGTTCAGGAGATGGGGGGGGGGGGGGTCAGGTTCTCGTGGTGGGTTCAGGAGATGGGGGGTGGGGGGGTCAGGTTCTCGTGGTGGGTTCAGGAGATGGGGGGTGGGGGGGTCAGGTTCTCGTGGTGGGTTCAGGAGATGGGGGGTGGGGGGGTCAGGTTCTCGTGGTGGGTTCAGGAGATGGGGGGAGGGGGGGGGGGGGTCAGGTTCTCGTGGTGGGTTCAGGGGGGGGGTCAGGTTCTCGTGGTGGCTCAGGAGATGGGGGAGGGGGGGTCAGGTTCTCGTGGTAAATTTGTTGGTGCCCGGTGATGGGCGCTCATACGTTTCAGTTCCTCTTACCTATAAATAGTGCCCGGCCTCCAGCTGCGGTTATTAATACCTCCACGTATAGAACGCTTCACTCGGCAGAGACTGAAATCTTGAGCTGCAGCCAAATGATGTGATGGACACCCAACTCCTTCACAAACCCCCCACCTGACATCATTATAGGGGTCCCAATATATATAGGAATGCAGCAACGACTCCGCTCATCTCTCCTGCTGGAGGAGACATATTATCAGACCAGAGAGAAGTGACAGCCGGGGCAGCAGACATTATTAAAGGGGCACTACCGTGCTGACAACTTATCCCCTATCTAAAGGACAGGGGATAAGGGGCCTGATCGCGTGGTTTCCCACTACTGGGGACCCCCACGATCTGGCACGCAGCACCCCGCTCTCATCAGGCCCTGGAGTGAACATCGCTCTGGGTCTGATGACTGCCGATCACGGGGCCGGAGTATCGTAACGTCACATAGACTTGCATTGAGGGGGCGGAGCTGTGACGTCACATGGGGCGGAGCTGTGACATCACGATCACCGGCCCCGTCATCATACCCGGGGCGGATGTTCGCTCCGGGGCCTGATAAGAGCGGGGTGCTGCATGCAAGATCGCGGGGGTCCCCAGCAGTGGGACCCCGCGCGATCAGGCAACTTATCTCCTGTCCTTTAGATGGGGGATAAGTTGTCAGCACGGTAGTGCCCCTTTAACCTGCTGTAGAGTCGGGGAAGTTGCTCATTGCCGTTTTTTTTTTCTTTCTTCCTTCTAGGAAATAGATCGACGGTTAGAGAAGAAGCTGCGGATAACACAGAGGGAAAGGTAAAGACTGCACCGGGGACACAAATTATGGGGAGGGGGAACACTTGGCTGCATGCTGCCCTGGTATGGGTCTAATGCAGTGGTCTAAAACTGTGGCCGTTGGCTGTCCGCTGGGAGTTGGTTTTGCAACATCTGGGGGGCCACTGTTTTAAACCACCAGTCTGTTTCTAGAAGGTCCAGAGGCTCGTAGATATGGTGAAAGCATCTGATCCCACATCAGTACTTTATAGTCTAAATCTAGAAGTTATTTACAGAACTGTGCAGTCACGTTATAACACTTATCCTGAGCTGTACTCACTATTCTGCTGGTGAGGTCACTGTGTACATACATTACTTATCCTGTACTGATCCTGAGTTATATCCTGTATTATACTCCAGAGCTGTACTCACTATTCTGCTGGTGAGATCACTGTGTACATACATTACATTACTTATCCTGTACTGATCCTGAGTTATATCCTGTATTATACCCCAGAGCTGTACTCACTATTCTGCTGGTGAAATCACTGTGTACATACATTACATTACTTATCCTGTACTGATCCTGAGTTATATCCTGTATTATACCCCAGAGCTGTACTCACTATTCTGCTGGTGAGGTCACTGTGTACATACATTACTTATCCTGTACTGATCCGGAGTTATATCCTGTATTATACTCCAGAGCTGTACTCACTATTCTGCTGGTGAGGTTACTGTGTACATACATTACATTACTTATCCTGTACTGATCCTGAGTTATATCCTGTATTATACTCCAGAGCTGTACTCACTATTCTGCTGGTGAGATCACTGTGTACATACATTACATTACTTATCCTGTACTGATCCTGAGTTATATCCTGTATTATACTCCAGAGCTGTACTCACTATTCTGCTGGTGAGATCACTGTGTACATACATTACATTACTTATCCTGTACTGATCCTGAGTTATATCCTGTATTATACTCCAGAGCTGTACTCACTATTCTGCTGGTGAGGTCACTGTGTACATACATTACATTACTTATCCTGTACTGGTCCTGAGTTATATCCTGTATTATACTCCAGAGCTGTACTCACTATTCTGCTGGTGAGGTCACTGTGTACATACATTACATTACTTATCCTGTACTGATCCTGAGTTATATCCTGTATTATACTCCAGAGCTTCACTCACTATTCTGCTGGTGAGATCACTGTGTACATACATTACATTACTTATCCTGTACTGATCCTGAGTTATATCCTGTATTATACTCCAGAGCTGTACTCACTATTCTGCTGGTGAGGTCACTGTGTACATACATTACATTACTTATCCTGTACTGATCCTGAGTTATATCCTGTATTATACTCCAGAGCTTCACTCACTATTCTGCTGGTGAGATCACTGTGTACATACATTACATTACTTATCCTGTACTGATCCTGAGTTATATCCTGTATTATACTCCAGAGCTGTACTCACTATTCTGCTGGTGAGGTCACTGTGTACATACATTACATTACTTATCCTGTACTGATCCTGAGTTATATCCTGTATTATACTCCAGAGCTGTACTCACTATTCTGCTGGTGAGGTCACTGTGTACATACATTACATTACTTATCCTGTACTGATCCGGGGTTATATCCTGTATTATACTCCAGAGCTGTACTCACTATTCTGCTGGTGAGGTCACTGTGTACATACATTACATTACTTATCCTGTACTGATCCTGAGTTATATCCTGTATTATACTCCAGAGCTGTACTCACTATTCTGCTGGTGAGGTCACTGTGTACATACATTACATTACTTATCCTGTACTGATCCTGAGTTATATCCTGTATTATACTCCAGAGCTGTACTTACTATTCTGCTGGTGAGGTCACTGTGTACATACATTACATTACTTATCCTGTACTGATCCTGAGTTATATCCTGTATTATACCCCAGAGCTGTACTCACTATTCTGCTGGTGAGGTCACTGTGTACATACATTACATTACTTATCCTGTACTGATCCTGAGTTATATCCTGTATTATACTCCAGAGCTGTACTCACTATTCTGCTGGTGAGGTCACTGTGTACATACATTACATTACTTATCCTGTACTGATCCTGAGTTATATCCTGTATTATACTCCAGAGCTGTACTCACTATTCTGCTGGTGAGGTCACTGTGTACATACATTACTTATCCTGTACTGATCCTGAGTTATATCCTGTATTATACTCCAGAGCTGTACTCACTATTCTGCTGGTGAGGTCACTGTGTACATACATTACATTACTTATCCTGTACTGATCCTGAGTTATATCCTGTATTATACTCCAGAGCTGTACTCACTATTCTGCTGGTGAGGTCACTATTTCGTAAAGTGACGCTTGTTACATAGATAAGTTTGGTGTCCGCTCTTCCGGGTCTCGCTGCTTTCACTTTTTTTCTTGTCCTTTATCTTGTATTATTATTTTTTCTTATTTTCTCAGGGTTCATTATTTCTGTTCTTTGCAGCAAATCGAAGTCTCCACCCAAGACGCCCGTGGTTATTCAGGACGACTCTCTCCCAGGGTTTCCACCTCCTCAGATCAGGATCCTGAAGAGGCCAACTAGCAACGGATTGTCGAGTAACCCCAATGCCAGCAGCCGGCCGACGGTGCCCGTGAAGTCATTGGCACAGAGGGAGGCAGAGTACGCGGAAGCAAGAAAACGTATCCTCGGCAGCGCTAGTCCAGAAGAGGAACCAGAGAAGCCAATTGCAGACAGGTTAGTGTTCCGGGGTGTGTGGTGGCGCCTCTGCTGGCAGTGGATATTGGATGCTGTTGGCTGCAGAAGGGCTTAACCTCTTAAAGGGGTTCTCCAGTGCTTATACATCTTATCCCCTATCCAAAGGATAGGGGAAAAGATGCCTGGTCGTGGGAGTCCCGCCGCTGGGGACCCCCGTGATCTTGCACGCGGCACCCCGTTTGTAATCAGTCCCTGGAGCGTGTTCGCTCCGGGTCTGATTACGGACGACCACAAGGCCGGCAGAATGTGACGTCACGCTCCGCCCCTCAATGCAAGCCTACGGGAGGGGGCGTGACAGCTATCACACTCCAGGGACTGATTACAAACGGGGTGCCGCGTGCAAGATCACGGGGGTCCCCAGCGGCGGGGGTCCCGTGACCAGGCATCTTATCCCCTATCCTTTGGATGTGTATAAGATGGCTAAGCACCGGAGAACCCCTTTAACGACCATGGACGTATATTTATGTCCGTGGCCGGCTCCTGTTATGTGAGGTGTGCTCAGGAGTTGAGTGCGCTTCATACTCTGCAGGTCCCGATTGCTATCAGCGACCTAGACCTGCGGCTAATACCAGACATCACTGATTGGGCTGATGTCTAGTATAAAACCTTTAGACGCCTTGATCAAAGTTGATTGCGGCATCTAAAACGGGAGAAAACTGTTGCCGGTTAGCTCAGTGGTCTGTTCAGGACCGCCACGGGGAAATTGCGGTGTCCCGAACATCTGAGGACAGCGGGAGGCTCCTTACCTTGCTCCTCACTGCACGAACGGCGTTCTATTGCTCCATGCCTAAAATCCAGGCTGGAGCAGCAGAGCACCAATAACTGATCAATGCTATGCTATGGCATAGAATTGATCGTTAAATGCAATCAAAGAACTGAAAGTAATAGTCCCCTATGGGGACCAAAAAAGCAAGGAAGGAAGGGGACTCGCTGACACCACACACCTAGTTATATATGGAGGGGCGTGTCGGCCGTGGCTTCCTGCGGGGGTCCTGTGCATGAGATCCAGGGGTCTCGGCAATCGGACCCCCCGTGATCTAAAACTTAGGATAGGGGATAACTTTTTCACTGGCGTAACTCCTTTTTAAAAACAGTGTGTCTCCAGCTGTGGCAAAACTACAACTCCCAGCATGCCCGAACAGCTAAAGGCTGTTCGGCCATGCTGGGAGTTGTAGTTTTGCCACAGCTGGAGATGACTGTTAGAGAAACTCTGGCTTAAAGGGGTCATCCAGCAATAGAAAACAGCTGATTTCTTTAAAAAGAAAAAACATCGCCACCACTGGCCATCTTGGCTCCATTCACTGCAGTGAAACTGAGCCGCAATACCACACGCAACCTGGGGACATGTTTGGTGCTAATTTTTGAAGAAGTTTGCTCTGTTCTTTTTGCCGTTGGCTGTCCAGGTATGCGTGGAGTTGTAGTTATGTAACAGCTGGAGGCACCCTGGTTAGGAAACACTGTTCTTAGTAATAATAGGGGCAAGTGGGAAACATAAATAACCTGAGGCTTACCTAGCCCCGGGCCCTGTAGGTCTGTTGCAGATCCCGTTCTCTTCCTTGCAGTCCCGGTATTTTCTCTGTGCTCCTGACAGGCAGTTGGTTTCAGGAACTTTCCAGCTCAGCCAATCGGTGGCCGCTGCGGAGTCATGTGTCAGGCCAGTGATTGGCTGAGAAGGAAGGTCCTGTAAGTCCTATAAGACAGTGGACGGAGAAGAACAGGATCTGCAGCAGACAGTGGGGCAATCGAGGCAAGGTGAGCTTCAGGTTTTGTTCCGTCTCTCTCAACAAAGGGGGACAACGGACATGATATGATGGGGGGGACATTGGAGATTGGACATGAAACTGAGGGATTTTATTATTGATTCTGTCGCAATCACATAATGAAATCGCGATTTTACCTCTAATTTTAATCGCATATATTCTCATTCTGGTCGTGGATGATTTTCTGGTGACACCGCTCAGTCTTGGTTCTGAATGCCCTTTTCCTTTTGTCTTTCAGGCCCACCCGAATCAACCAGTCCGAGGACACCAGGCCATCTAATAGCGTGATCCGGCAGCCGCTGGGTCCCGACGGTTCACAGGGTTTTAAACAGATTAGATAGATCTACCTGGAGAATGACGCCATGGGCTGCAGCGGCCTGTCACACCAATGGACACGAGCAGAGGGAGTCGCCTCATTTACTTGCACTTTGATGACCTTTTGCTCCGCCCACTGTGACCTTAAACCCCGTGCACTGTGACCCCACCCCCCCCTTCCGCCACCCCTGTAGCTCCGATCACTGTGATTGGCACATAGCCTCATGCTGCCCCGGGTCCTATCACAGGGGAAAGCGTGTGCATGTGCAGTAGATGGGTGGGGGAGGGAGCAGGCAGAGATGGGGGCGCCCCGTGCCTGCAACTGCCACTTCTATGGAAGTTACCGTCAGCAATAACGTTATGTTAGTCCCGTCTCTAGGGGGCAGCGGGTCTCGTCTCCCCCCTACTCATGAGTTTGAGTGCATGTCTGCCTCCTCTGGCTGCAGAGGACTTTCCCTGGAGGATCGGTTCCCCTTCTCTTCCTCTTTTCAGGTGTAGTGTGCATGAGCGAGGTTTTAATTGTTTGGAAAAATGAGATTATTTTACCAGAGAGAGAGAATATCTAGTATCACAAAGAGCACGGAGCGGCCGCCATCACTGTATGTTCCGCCGTCAGATGCTTGAGGACAGACGGAGGTTCGGTGCTCAGGATGGAGCCGGGTCAGGAGAGCAGCGAGGGGTTAATGCCTGTGCTGTCCCTAGTGGACACGGAATGGAGAAAGAAGAGCAGGTGTCTGGTGGAGCGGGCCGGACGTGGCGGAGCCTGACATCTGTATATGTGCCCATTATTATGTAAGGACTTGTGCAGGTGACTTCATGTAGAGGGGCGGAGCCTATCTTGGCGTTCACAGGTCAGAGGTCAGGGGTTAGATTGTGCACTGAACCAGACAAAGCTCGGAGAATCCAGATCAATAATGTCAATATTATTTTGTACGTCACATGACTGCCCTCTCGGCCTCCATATTGTCTGGAGGGCTCTGAATGTGTTTTGTATGGATGGACGGACAGTGCGGCGCCGCACGCTGCGTTCTCTCTCTAATTTGTGTATATTTTAGAGGCATTTGTTCTTTTTGTAATCATGGGCTTACGTGTAATTCTCCCCGAACGGTGTGGAGTGAAGCTCCCGTGTACTTGAGATGCCAACCTGTCCCCTCCGGCCGCTAAAGTGTCTGCAAGGAAAAAAGGGGGGAAAAATACAGAGACTAAAGGTGCCTTATATAAGACGCAGCTACTGACACATTCCCCACCAAACCTCACCAGGATCTGACCTATCAAAATGGACCCGTCACCTGCAAACCGCGCAGCCGCCATGTTACGTACGCTGCACCGACGCCAGCAACAGGTTAAATGTCGGCGGTATCGGAATTCGTCCACACGGGACGGGTCCATTTTTTTTTTTTCCTCCTTTTTATTAATATCCGTTTGTTTCTTTTCTAGGACTCTTGATGTGTGAATGTTTTAGTAGCTCTTTTATATAAGTCCAGAGATTTGTAATAATGAATTTCGCTTCAGGAAAGTTGTCGGCCTTAACCCAATAAACCAGAATGTAAAACAACTTGTCCCGTCTTGTATTCTGCTTTTACACCACAGTCTGCAAGAAATGGCGTCATGGTTTATCCTCCAGTCACATCCAGAGCTGCTTTCTGTTGGATTCTGTGGAGTAGTGCGCCCTCTCCTGGTGCCCTACACTTACTACATAAATGATTTGATGGAAAATGCCTGAATGTTAGGGATCTAGAGCAGCCGTCTCCAAACTGTGAACCTCCAGCATTTGCAAACTACAACTCCTAGCATGCTCACATAGCAACAGCTGGAGAGCCACTCAAAGCAAGCCTGTTGTTAATGGGAGTTGTAGTCCTACTGCAGTGTGCTGTAGTGCAATGGTCTCCATAACTGTGGATCTCCCAGATGTTGCAAAACTACAACTCCCATCATGCCTTGCCTGGACAGTCACTCAGTGTTTCCCAACCAGGGTGCCTCCAGCTGTTGCTAAACTAAAACACCCAGCATGTGTCCAGATATGCTGCGAGTTGTAGTTTTCCAACAGCTGGAGGCCCTCTGGTTGGGAAACACTTCTCTTAACTGTGGACTTCCAGAAAATTGCAAAACTACAACTCCCAGCATGCCTGGACAGCAACAGGTGGAAGCAAGGCTGTTGCTGGTCTGTGTGTTGCAGAAGAACTGATGGGAGTTGTAGTTCTGCAGCTTCCTGTAGTGCAAAGGGCCTCCATATGTTGCAAAACTACAACTCCCACCTTCCTGGACAGCCACTCTCTAGTGTTTCCCAACAAGGGTGTCTCCAGCTGTTGCAAAACTACAACTCATGGTATGCTGGGAGTTGTAGTTTTGCAACAGCCTGAGTTATTCTGGTTTTAAAACACTGATTTAGACTGTAGACCTTCAGAAGTTGCAAAACTACAACTCCCAGCATGCCTGGACAGCCATTCGAGATGTAGTTTTTTCAACAGCTGGAGGCACCCTGTTCGGAAACACTGGTTTAGACAGTGGCGGTCTGGGTATACTGGGAGTTGTAGTTTTGCATCAGCTTGAGGACTAGTTTGGAGACTATTGCTATAGAGCAGTGTTTCCCAACCAGGGTGCCTCCAGGTGTTGCAAAACTACAACTCCCAGCATGCCCGGGCAGCCAAGGGCTGTCTGGGCATGCTGGGAGTTGTAGTTTTGCAACATCTGGAGGCACCCTGGTTGGGAAACACTGCTTTAGAGTCTTGGCTGAGCTGACAGAACAGTGAATGCCGCTCTGGAGTTGTAGAGTATAAGATCTGATGTAATGCAGGATCCGTACAGACAATTCTCTGATATATGGCGGTATTATTGGTATTGGATCAGTAGGTGCACACCCCCCCCCCCAAGCCCCCCATCCTGTGCTGTGGTCCAGACTAGAGATGAGCGAACTTACAGTAAATTCGATTTGTCACGAACTTCTCAGCTCGGCAGTTGATGACTTTTCCTGCATAAATTAGTTCAGCTTTCCGGTGCTCCCGTGGGCTGGAAAAGATGGATACAGTCCTAGGAGACTCTTTCCTAGGACTGTATCCATCTTTTCCAGCCCACCGGAGCACCGGAAAGCTGAACTAATTTATACAGGATAAGACATCAACTGCTGAGCCGAGAAGTTCGTGACTAATCGAATTTACTGTAAGTTCGCTCATCTCTAGTCCAGACGTGTCGTGACGTGAACATTTTCAGTGTTACCGGTGATGTCTCCACAGGGGGCGCAGTTCTCATTTGTTCAGTCTGTTCTCGCTGTTTCTGGAGGGCGGCGGACATGTTGACAGAGACATCAGGTTTCCTTCCCTGTTCTCTCTAATAAAGGAATGTTGTATAATTTGCAAGAACGCACATGTTGTTTGTTTCTTAATGACTGGGGAAGGGTTTTACGGTGCACATACATGGAGGTAAGGGGACAGTAACAGCATGTGTGTCCTCCAGCACTCAGCCCATCAGGTGGAGAGGACAGTGACTGAGCATGTGTGTCCTCCAGCACTCAGCTCATCAGGTGGAGAGGACAGTGACTGAGCATGTGTCCTCCAGCATTCAGCTCATCAGGTGGAGAATACAGTGACTGAGCATGTGTGTCCTCCAGCACTCAGCCCATCAGGTGGAGAATACAGTGACTGAGCATGTGTGTCCTCCAGCACTCAGCCCATCAGGTGGAGAATACAGTGACTGAGCATGTGTGTCCTCAGCACTCTGCTCATCAGGTGGAGGGGATAGTGACTGAGCATGTGTGTCCTCTAGCATTCAGCTGATCAGATGGAAGGGACAATGACTGAGCATGTGTGTCCTCAGCTCATCAGGTGGAGGGGACAGTGACTGAGCATGTGTGTCCTCCAGCACTCAGCTCATCAGATGGAGAGGACAGTGACTGAGCATGTGTGTCCTCCAGCACTCAGCTCATCAGGTGGAGAGGACAGTGACTGAGCATGTGTGTCCTTTAGCATTCAGCTGATCAGATGGAAGGGACAGTGACTGAGCATGTGTGTCCTCCAGAATTCAGCTCATCAGGTGGAGAGGATAGTGACTAAGCATGTGTGTCCTCTAGCACTCAGCTCATCAGGTGGAGGGGACAGTGACTAAGCATGTGTGTCCTCCAGCACTCAGCTCATCAGATGGAGAGGACCGTGACTGAGCATGTGTGTCCTCCAGCACTCAGCTCATCAGATGGAGAGGACCGTGACTGAGCATGTGTGTCCTCAGCTCATCAGGTGGAGAGGACAGTGACTGAGCATGTGTGTCCTCCAGCACTCAGCTCGTTAGGTGGATGGAATAGTGACTGAGCATGTGTGTCCTCCAGCACTCAGATCATCAGGTGGAGAGGACAGTGACTGAGCATGTGTGTCCTCCAGCACTCAGCTCGTTAGGTGGATGGAATAGTGACTGAGCATGTGTGTCCTCCAGCACTCAGCTCGTTAGGTGGATGGAATAGTGACTGAGCATGTGTGTCCTCCAGCACTCAGCCCATCAGGTGGAGAATACAGTGACTGAGCATGTGTCCTCCAGCACTCAGCTCATCAGGTGGAGAGGACAGTGACTGAGCATGTGTGTCCTCCAGCACTCAGCCCATCAGGTTTAGGGGACAGTGTAAAACTACAACCCCCATCATTCCCTGGTAGCATTGTTTGTGCGGCTGAAAGGAATGGCTGGTTTGGCATGCTGGGAGTTGTAGTTTTACAATATTTAGAGGTCCACATTGTTTTAGACCATCATGCAGCTCAGGAGTGAGAATTTGGTCCACATAGATCAGTGTGTTCCAAACAGTGTCTCCAGCTGTTGCAAAACTACAACTCCCAGCATACCCGGACAGCCTTTGGCTGGGAGTTGTAGTTTTGCCACAGCTGGAGACACTGTTGGAACACACTGGCACAGATTTGTATTCCACTGAGTTATGAGCTAAGATCTCTGCAGTACCCTCAGCGCCCACAAGGGGGGGAGAGAGGCGAACACCGTCGTCAGCTGACCAGGGCCGCTATGAAAGACGCTCTGTCCTCCTCCGTCACCATAGAGGAAACGCGGAAGTCTGGGGTGTAGTAAGATGGCGGACAGTGATTACGAGTCGGTGCTGTGCGTGAAGCCGGAAGTTCACGTTTACAAGATCCCACCGCGATCGTCTAACCGGGGGTACAGGTGAGAGGGGCGCCGCGGTGATGGGGCGGAGGAGGCCGGGCCGGGGGACCTGGGTGACCGATCTCTTCTCTCCACAGGGCGGCAGAATGGCAGCTGGACCAACCGGCCTGGAGCGGGCGCCTCCGCATCACCTCCCGGGGGAACATGGCGTACATCAAGCTGGAGGACAAGAACTCCGGTGAGGGGACCCCCCATATTATGTCATGACGTCACTCAGGTCATGTGACACCTATAACCTGCTTCATACTGTGGAAAGATGGCGGCTCAGGGTGTGAATACTTATTGTAGTAGATTCACTCACCGGCTGTATACTCCTCTGTACACAACCGCGCCCCCATGCGCTCACCCCGGGGGTCCCCAGTGTGTCAGGGGCGGCTGTGCTCACCCCGGGGGTCTGGTTGTCATAGGCTACAATATTAGAGTCTAGTATCCAGGGAGGATACTAGACTCTAATATTGTAGCCTATGACAACCAGACCCCCGGGGTGAGCACAGCCGCCCCTGACACACTGGAGACCCCCCGGGGTGAGCACAGCCGCCCCTGACACACTGGGGACCCCCGGGGTGAGCGCAGCCGCCCCTGACACACTGGGGACCCCCGGGGGTGAGCGCAGCCGCCCCTGACACACTGGGGACCCCCGGGGTGAGCGCAGCCGCCCCTGACACACTGGGGACCCCCGGGGTGAGCGCAGCCGCTCCTGTCACACTGGGGACCCCCGGGGGTGAGCGCAGCCGCTCCTGTCACACTGGGGACCCCCGGGGTGAGCGCAGCCGCTCCTGTCACACTGGGGACCCCCGGGGGTGAGCGCAGCCGCTCCTGTCACACTGGGGACCCCCGGGGTGAGCGCAGCCGCTCCTGTCACACTGGAGACCCCCGGGGTGAGCGCAGCCGCTCCTGTCACACTGGGGACCCCCGGGGTGAGCGCAGCCGCTCCTGTCACACTGGGGACCCCCGGGGTGAGCGCAGCCGCTCCTGTCACACTGGAGACCCCCGGGGTGAGCGCAGCCGCTCCTGTCACACTGGAGACCCCCGGGGTGAGCGCAGCCGCCCCTGACACACTGGAGACCCCCGGGGTGAGCGCAGCCGCCCCTGACACACTGGAGACCTCCGGGGTGAGCGCAGCCGCTCCTGACACACTGGAGACCCCCGGGGTGAGCGCAGCCGCTCCTGACACACTGGAGACCCCCCGGGTGAGCGCAGCTGCTCCTGACACACTGTGGGGAGCCCCGGGGTGAGCGCAGCCGCTCCTGACACACTGTGGGGAGCCCCGGGGTGAGCGCAGCCGCCCCTGACACACTGGGGACCCCCGGGGTGAGCGCAGCCGCCCCTGACACACTGGAGACCCCCGGGGTGAGCGCAGCCGCTCCTGACACACTGGGGACCCCCGGGGTGAGCGCAGCCGTTCCTGACACACTGGGGACCCCCGGGGTGAGCGCAGCCGCTCCTGACACACTGTGGTCCCCCGGGGTGAGCGCAGCCGCTCCTGACACACTGGGGTCCTCAGGATGATGACACCCCCGGGGTGCCTGCTGTCCCCCCCCTCTTCCCTCCTCTGTATGGTGCCCGCCGCCCCCTCCCCTGGGCAGTGCCCGCCACCCTCCATGCCGGTCTCTCACCCCCGCCCTCTGTATGGTGCCCGCCACCCCCTCCTCTGTATGGTGCCCGCCACCCCCTCCTCTGTATGGTGCCCGCCACCCTCCATGCCTGTCTCTCACCCCTGCCCTCTGTATGGTGCCCGCCGCCCCCTTCCCTGTATGGTGCCCGCCACCCTCCATGCCTGTCTCTCACCCCCTCCTCTGTATGGTGCCCGCCACCCCCTCCCCTGGGCAGTGCCCGCCACCCTCCATGCCGGTCTCTCACCCCCGCCCTCTGTCTTCCAGGCGAGCTCTTCGCTCAGGCCACGGTGGAGCAGTTCCCAGGAATCGCGGTGGAGAGCGTTGTTGATTCCAGTCGTTACTTTGTGATTTGCATTGAGGATGGGAATGGTGAGTGCCTGCTGGGGGTTGTAGTTCTTTGTGAGGTGTTTCTTTCTCTTCTGTGATGGTCTCTTTCTCCTGTCTCAGGGCGGCGGGCGTTCATTGGTGTGGGCTTCGCAGACCGCGGGGATGCGTTTGATTTTAATGTGGCTCTACAGGATCACTTCAAGTAAGTCCCACAAAACAGCGATCTGACAGTCCAGTGTTGGTACGCAGCACCACTGCGGGGGAATGTCACATGACCAGTGAGAGTCCTAGAATCTCTGAGTGTCACACCTCCTCCTCCTGACCTCTCACCCTGTGTATATTACGGTCACACCTCCTCCTCCCCCTGATCTCTCTCCCTGTGTATGACGGTCACACCTCCTCCTCCTGACCTCTCACCCTGTGTATGACGGTCACACCTCCTCCTCCTGACCTCTCACCCTGTGTATGACGGTCACACCTCCTCCTCCTGACCTCTCGCCCTGTGTATGACGGTCACACCTCCTCCTCCTCCTGACCTCTCACCCTGTGTATGACGGTCACACCTCCTCCTCCTGACCTCTCACCCTGTGTATGACGGTCACACCTCCTCCTCCTGACCTCTCACCCTGTGTATGACGGTCACACCTCCTCCTCCTCCTCCTCCTGACCTCTCTCCCTGTGTATGACGGTCACACCTCCTCCTCCCCCTGATCTCTCTCCCTGTGTATGACGGTCACACCTCCCCCTCCTCCTCCTGACCTCTCACCCTGTGTATGACGGTCACACCTCCTCCTCCTGACCTCTCACCCTGTGTATGACGATCACACCTCCTCCTCCTGACCTCTCACCCTGTGTATGACGGTCACACCTCCTCCTCCTCCTCCTCCTCCTCCTGACCTCTCTCCCTGTGTATGACGGTCACACCTCCTCCTCCCCCTGATCTCTCTCCCTGTGTATGACGGTCACACCTCCCCCTCCTCCTCCTGACCTCTCACCCTGTGTATGACGGTCACACCTCCTCTTCCTGACCTCTCACCCTGTGTATGACGGTCACACCTCCTCCTCCTGACCTCTTTCCCTGTGTATGACGGTCACACCTCCCCCTCCTCCTCCTCCTGACCTCTCTCCCTGTGTATGAAGGTCACACCTCCTCCTGACCTCTCTCCCTGTGTATGACGGTCACACCTCCTCCCCCTGACCTCTCTCCCTGTGTATGACGGTCACACCTCCTCCTCCTGACCTCTCTCCCTGTGTATGACGGTCACACCTCCTCCTCCTCCCCCTGTGTATGATGGTCACACCTCCTCCTCCTCCCCCTGTGTATGATGGTCACACCTCCTCCTCCTCCCCCTGTGTATGATGGTCACACCTCCTCCCCCTGTGTATGATGGTCACACCTCCTCCTCCTGACCCCTCCTCCTGTGTATGACGGTCACACCTCCTCCTCCCCCTGACCTCTCTCCCTGTGTATGACAGTCAAACCTCCTCCCCCTGTGTATGATGGTCACACCTCCTCCCCCTGACCTCTCCCCCTGTGTATGACGGTCACACCTCTTCCTCTCGCCCATTGTATGACGGTCACACCTCCTCCTCCTGACCTCTCACCCTGTGTATGACAGTCACACCTCCTCCTCCTCCTGACCTCTCTGCCTGTGTATGACGGTCACACCTCCTCCTCCCCCTGACCTCTCTCCCTGTGTATGACAGTCACACCTCCTCCTCCCCCTGACCTCTCACCCTGTGTATGACGGTCACACCTCCTCCTCCCCCTGACCTCTCTCCCTGTGTATGACGGTCACACCTCCTCCTCCCCCTGACCTCCCTCCCTGTGTATGACGGTCACACCTCCTCCTCCTCCTGACCTCTCTCCCTGTGTATGACGGTCACACCTCCTCCTCCTGACCTCTCACCCTGTGTATGACGGTCACACCTCCTCCTCCTCCTGACCTCTCTCCCTGTGTATGACGGTCACACCTCCTCCTCCTCCTGACCTCTCGCCCTGTGTATGACGGTCACACCTCCTCCTCCCCCTGACCTCTCGCCCTGTGTATGACGGTCACACCTCCTCCTCCCCCTGACCTCTCGCCCTGTGTATGACGGTCACACCTCCTCCTCCCCCTGACCTCTCGCCCTGTGTATGACGGTCACTGCTCTACGTTTCTTTATTTTATGACTCCTCTATTTTCTTCCTCCAGGTGGGTGAAGCAGCAGACAGAATTTGCTAAACAAGCTCAGAACCCGGACACAGGTCCGAAGCTCGACCTGGGCTTCAAGGAGGGACAGACCATCAAGATCAACATCGCCGTAAGTCTTAAAGGGCCGCACAGTGATATAGTGTCAGTGTTTTCACCTGAGTGCAGTGAATTCTGTTCTCACCATATGACGGCT
Organism: Hyla sarda; assembly: GCF_029499605.1. Taxonomy (NCBI): domain Eukaryota; kingdom Metazoa; phylum Chordata; class Amphibia; order Anura; family Hylidae; genus Hyla; species Hyla sarda. The sequence continues at coordinate 3,825,842 of NC_079198.1, read as the reverse complement.
CGGGGCCCTCATTATAGTTATTGGTGGGGACCCCCATGGGTGATAAATGTCTTTTCTGGCAAAATCTCCTTAATGGGCCGGTATCCAGCCTCAGACAAATTAGGATTAACCCTTTAGGACAAATGGAGGAAAGTTAGGGAATGGCTGCCTGGGCATTATGGTTATACAGTCCTGGATGAAGCTTCTCTATACATGGAAGACAACGGAAGGGTAGTGAAGGTTCTCAAAAGTATGCAGCCTTCATGGGGTTAAAGGGGTTATCCAGGAATAGATATATGAGGTGGCAATAGACCTCTGTATGGGGCCTGATCCATGATCTCCGGTAGCACATAGTGCAGTGTTTCCCAACCAGGGTGCCTCCAGCTGTTGCAATACTACAACTCCCAGCATGCCCGGACAGCCAACGGCTGTCCGGGCATGCTGGGAGATGTAGTTTTGCAACAGCTGGTGGCACCCTGGTTGGGAAACACTGACATGGTGTCATGTGATTCTGGATTCTCACTGCATTTGCCCTATTAACCCTTGCAGTGCTGGCAGTGACGGAATTTTTCTCTTTTGTCTTCCCAGAACATAAAGAAAAAAGATGGCGAATCCTCAGCTGCTAAACCCCGTCCTCTGAGCTCCGGCCCCAGCCTGCTGCCCCCACCGCCCGGAGCCAGAACGGCGTCTCACCAGGTCACCCCGCAGCCAGCGGCGGCGGCCACAGGTACGTGTCATTTATGTGGTCAGGTTAGGCGACTGCTGCGGGTGGACACGGGGATGGCGACATGTTGCTGTTCAGCTCGTCCCATCCGTTGTATCCGTGAAGATAAGCGGCTCTGCAGGTGTTGGCAGCCACTTCTCCCTTCGCTCACTCTGATCTCTTCCTGTACAGGGTTACTCTTTGATATCGGGAGTTTTCCCTCCACTGGGGAACCGGCAGCTTCTTCAGACACCTGGGGAGACTTCACAAAGGCCTCAGGGTGAGTTTGGGGGGCACCGCGGGTTCCCTGTTATAGTTTGTGTCTCTTCTCTGGTTGCCCTTCCGGTCACATATAACGGGTCATTCTCTGATCTTCTCCTCACAGCTCGGTGTCGGGTCAGCAGAGCTCCGGGTGGGTACAGTTCTGATCCTGGACGCTCTGTACCATCTACGGGGGTCTTTATCTGAAGGATAGGAGCAGCACTGGAGTATACTGGATCTTCTAGACAAAATATTTAGGGGCCCCACGGCCCCTCTGGTCATGGAGTCTGATGAAGGTGGGAGGTTTTCTGTTTACTCCCCTTGTCGGGGTCCCACCATAAATGCCGTCTTTCTTCTGCTGCTGGGATCAGGGTTTCTTCAGAAACACACGGACCTAACTGGTTGAATGTGTCTACAGCGAGGGGTGGGATACACTCCGTCCCCCCCCCATTACCACAGGAAATCATCTGCCCCCATCTTCTGGATCACCCAATAAGCTCCGAAAACGATT
>NC_079198.1:3739388-3816888 GCF_029499605.1 Hyla sarda | reverse complement strand
GAGTTTGGTGACATTATGTCCAATTTGCTTTTTTTTCCTCCTTTTTTGGTTTAGTTCCAATACACACAAAGGGAATAAACATGTGTATAGAAAATCATGTATTACTGCAATATATATATACCGAGGAGAGGAGATCTATATATATATATATATATATATATATATATACAGAGGAGAGGAGATCTATATATATATATATATATATATATATATATATATACAGAGGAGAGGAGATCTATATATATATATATATATATATATATACAGAGGAGAGGAGATCTATATATATATACAGAGGAGAGGAGATCTATATATATATATACACAAAGGGAATAAACCTGTGTTACTGCAATCCTTTCCTGTGAGAAATACTTCATTTTCCTGAAATTTCATGGGTGCCAACATTTACGGCCATGACTGTAATTCATCATCACACTTCCTACCATATTTTTGCGCCCGCACTCCCATTCATATATGTTAAGAAAATGACTTTTAGAATTGGCGCACGCTGTATGTAAAATGAAGTCACTTGGGCAGACGAGGGAAGTAGTCCTAAGGCCGGATTCAGACCTATTGAGAACTTACTAGCAGCGCGGCCATGGCCTGAAGTCATGTGGTGCAGCCGCTGGCACCGCAGAGACCATTGCGCCACAGCCAGGTAAACGTGATTCGTAAGAGGGTGCGCAAAATCCGCGCAGCATAGTGATGACGTTAGGTGGTTTTTGCAATGTCAGCTGTACCTCGATAGACATGATGGCTACTTCAAGGTGTCCATCCAAATGACAATACATACAGTGCGCGCCAATTATGGAAATCCACGTATATGGACGGCCTGCGGGCATACCATCATAGTAGGAATTGTTATATTTATAAGCATTACGTGTTGCCATTTAGTTATATAGGCCTAATCTTAGTGCCAAAAACTTTGTCATAGAGCAGTGTTTCCCATCCAGGATGCTTCTGGCTCTTGTAAAACTACAATTCCCAGCATGCCCGGACCGCCAACGGCGGTCCGGACATGCTGGGAGTTGTAGTTTTGCAACAGCTGTAGACAACCTGGTTGGGAAACATTGTCCTATATCAAAAGTTTTGATCCGTGAAATTCTGGGCGCCAAGTCCCTTGGCGATGGCTAGAATGTCATGTGACTGTGAGGTCCTTAGCGTTACGGTGTGGGCTGCCGGGGTCAGTATCTGGGCGCCATACTACGTGCGGCAGGACAGATACACAACTTGTAGTGAGACAACAGATGCCTATCCCTGCATAACTAGGCAGATTTGCTGCTCAGCATTCTAGGAAAGCTGGATGACGCCCTTCGGGAGCTGCACAGATGATGGCCATATTGGTTGTCGCCCAGATATACCTAGTGTAAGGCATCTTCCATCTTGTTTTTGCAATACGGTTCCCGGATCAGGTTTCTTGAATAAAAAAAAACATAAAAAAACAACGTATGTCCCTAAACCGGACCGAATCGTAAACAACCGTGTACAACCGTATATATACCTCTGTACGGTTTTAAACTGTATATGCGGTTTGAAAACAGTTGTCCGGTTGCATACGGTTTAATAAGTTTTTTTGAAAGAAAAAAAACGGATACGGTTTTATGTTTGTCCTTAAATAAAGTTCTTCTTGTTCTATTTGTGGGAAGAACTTTCAGCGTGCACTGCACATGTGCAAACTGCAAAATAGTTTTGTGCAAACTGGATGGAACCGTACGCACATACGGTTCTGTACGGTTCTCATTGACTACCATTTAAAAAAAAAAAAAAACCATAAGGGTTGTATCCGGTTTTCACCCAGACATAAAACCATAGTAGATTACGTTTTGGTGTACGGGAAAAAAAAAAACGGATAAAACCGTAAATGGTGCAAAACGTACACAACCGGATGCTACGGTTTTGACGTGTCTTTACATACGGTTTTCTATGACATGTCCTTACAAACTGTTTTCTATGATGCGTCCATACATACGGTTTTCTATGACGCGTCCATACATACGGTTTTCTATGACGCGTCTTTACATACGGTTTTCTATGACGCGTCCATACATACGGTTTTCTATGACTCGTCCATACATACGGTTTTCTATGACGTCTTTACATACGGTTTTCTATGACATGTCCTTACAAACTGTTTTCTATGACGCGTCCATACATACGGTTTTCTATGACGCGTCTATACATACGGTTTTCTATGACTCGTCTATACATACGGTTTTCTCTGACGCTTCTATACATACGGTTTTCTCTGACGCGTCTATACATACGGTTTTCTCTGACGCGTCTATACATACGGTTTTCTCTGACGCGTCTATACATACGGTTTTCTATGACTCGTCCATACATACGGTTTTCTATGACGCGTCCATACATACGGTTTTCTATGACGCGTCTTTACATACGGTTTTCAATTACGCGTCCATACATACGGTTTTCAATGACGCGTCTATACATACGGTTTTCTCTGACGCGTCTATACATACGGTTTTCTCTGACGCGTCTATACATACGGTTTTCTCTGACGCGTCTTTACGGTTTTCAATGACGCGTCTATACATACGGTTTTCAATGACGCGTCTATACATACGGTTTTCAATACGGTTCCATACGTTTTTTACACTGAAAAAGGCTCTAGGAACCGTATTGCAAAAACGAGATGTGAATGCCGCCTTAGCCAGTTTTACACTAAACATAACTAGTGGGCAACTTATCTCTCCCCTACACACGCACGCTCTGCTCAGCTAAGTGTCCGTGTGTTTGGGCTGCTGTTTGACATATCTGGCGATGGCTTATATGAAAGAAAAAAAAAAAAAGAAAGAGGTCGTTTTAAATCCACCATGTTTGGCGTCCCTCATACACATTAGACGAGTGTGCCTCCAGCTGTTGCTAAACTAAAACTTCCAGCACACCTGGACAGCATGCTTGGAGTTATAGTTTTGCAACAGCTGGAGGTACACAGTTTGCATACCACTGCACCAGAGTGACTTCGGCTCTCCGGTCATGCTGGGAGTTGTAGTTTTGCAACAGCTGGAGGCACCCTGGTTGGGAAACACTGCATTAAAGGGTTAATGCAGGCGAAATTTACTTATCCTCTATCCAAAGGACAAGTAGGGGGATAAGTAGTGGATCACAGGGGATCCGACCACTGGGAACACGCGCTCTATTCCTTTCTATGTGGAGCCCCAATGATTGCGGGGGACCCCAGCAGTCGGGAACCCCGCCTCCGCGATCGGCTATTTATCCCCTTCCCCTAGAGGATAAGTTAATTTCGGCTGCAGTACCCCTTTTAAGCACTATTATTTTCTGTGATTTAGACTGGTGATCACATGACCCATTTACAGAAATAAAATGCCTCGATGCAATGGCTGTCTGGGCATCCTGGGAGTTGTAGTTTTGCAACAGCTGGAGGCACACCGATGGTCGGCCAGCTTCATAAAGTGACTGTTCCTGCGCTCCGGCCCCGTTGAGCCCCCAGGCTTTAGGCCAGTTGAGCAGTTGTCGTTCAGGTGTAATGGAGACAATGGGGCCGGGGACTGGTTCTCTGCAGGAAGTCCCTGGAATTGATGAAGTTCTCCCCTGACAACCTCCTCCGCCCCGACAAACACACGCAGGTTGTGCGGCTCTGGTTGTGTTTACCAGCCATCCCGGGCTCCATGATAATAAGCTTAGATGACTGGATTACACCCCCCCCCTCACCCTGGCGGCCGTTCCCTGGCTGGGCTTCACTACCTGGTAACCAGAACAAAAGCCCTTTAATGCATTGTGTGAGGAGGGGCGGGGAGGACGGCACCTACCTCCATGGAAAGTGACCCCAGAGGGACAGAAGCCTCCGAGGAGCTGGGTCAGGCTGGAGATTCCTGCACACAGGTGAGTGACGGGGGGGGGGGGGGGGGGGGGCACATACTTTCACTCATCTCATTGACAACACTTGATGCTATTAGCTGTTCTCCCCAATATAAGGTATAGACCAGCGTTTCCCAACCAGGGTGCCTCCAGCTGTTGCAAAACTACAACTCCCAGCATGCCCGGACAGCCGAAGGCTGTCCGGGCATGCTGGGAGTTGTAGTTTTGCAACAGCTGGAGGCACCCTGGTTGGGAAACGCTGGTATAGGCAGAAATCAATCAGATCGGGTCACTGAGCTTCAGATGAACTGATGGAAAGAATACAACCCCCATCATCAGACCCTTCTCAGTGGTCTACCTGCGGCTCTCCCAGCATGCTCAGAAAACCATTGGCTGTGACCAGTGTCAGGCAGCTGCTGCCAAGGCAAAAAAAAAAAAAAAGGTCATGAGGGGGCATAGTTCTACCACTGTACATGTCACTAGTCAGATCACATGATGGGAGTTGTCGTTTTGTAATATGTTGGTTTTCTGGACATGCTGGGAGTTGTCGTTTTGTAATATGTTGGTTTTCTGGACATGCTGGGAGTTGTAGTTTTGCAATGGAGACAGAGCCACAGGTTGGGGGTCAATGACCTAGAGCGGTGGTCTCTAAACTGTGGACCTACATATGTTGCAAAATTACAACTCCCAGCATGCCTGGACAGTAAACATTGCAAAACTACAACTCCCAGCATGCCTGAACAGCCAAAATATAGCAAAATCACAACTCCCAGCATGCCTGAACAGCCAAAATATAGCAAAATTACAACTCCCAGCATGCCCGGACAGGCAACATATTGCAAAACTACAACTCCCAGCATGGCCGGACAGCCAAAATAATGCAAATCTACAACATGCTTGGAGTTGTAGTTTTGCAACATCTGGAGGTCCACAGTTTGGAGACCACTGACATAGAGGATGACCCCATGTTATAGATACAGTCCTGGAATGCTAGGAGTTGTAGTTTTGCCTCAGGTTGTGTAGAGCAGTGGTTTCCAAACTGTGAGCCTCCAAATGTTGCAAAACTTGCAACATCTGAAGGTCCAGAATTTGGAGCCCACTGGAGTAAAGGAACATGGTGGTCACTTGGACCTCATCCTAATGACTTGTTATCATTGCTGAGACTTGTGGTTCACCTACAGCTGCAGGGAGTCTGCTCTGACCCTTGTATCTGTAGTTCGTCCTAAGGTCAGGGGGGGGTCTGTAGTTTGTCCTAAGGTCAGGGGGGGTCTGTAGTTTGTCCTAAGGTCAGGGGGGGTCTGTAGTTTGTCCTAAGGTCAGGGGGGTCTGTAGTTTGTCCTAAGGTCAGGGGGGTCTGTAGTTTGTCCTAAGGTCAGGGGGGTCTGTAGTTTGTCCTAAGGTCAGGGGGGGTCTGTAGTTTGTCCTAAGGTCAGGGGGGGTCTGTAGTTTGTCCTAAGGTCAGGGGGGGTCTGTAGTTTGTCCTAAGGTCAGGGGGGTCTGTAGTTTGTCCTAAGGTCAGGGGGGTCTGTAGTTTGTCCTAAGGTCAGGGGGGTCTGTAGTTTGTCCTAAGGTCAGGGGGGGTCTGTAGTTTGTCCTAAGGTCAGGGGGGGGTCTGTAGTTTGTCCTAAGGTCAGGGGGGTCTGTAGTTTGTCCTAAGGTCAGGGGGGGGTCTGTAGTTTGTCCTAAGGTCAGGGGGGTCTGTAGTTTGTCCTAAGGTCAGGGGGGGTCTGTAGTTTGTCCTAAGGTCAGGGGGGGTCTGTAGTTTGTCCTAAGGTCAGGGGGGGTCTGTAGTTTGTCCTAAGGTCAGGGGGGTCTGTAGTTTGTCCTAAGGTCAGGGGGGTCTGTAGTTTGTCCTAAGGTCAGGGGGGTCTGTAGTTTGTCCTAAGGTCAGGGGGGTCTGTAGTTTGTCCTAAGGTCAGGGGGGGTCTGTAGTTTGTCCTAAGGTCAGGGGGGGTCTGTAGTTTGTCCTAAGGTCAGGGGGGTCTGTAGTTTGTCCTAAGGTCAGGGGGGTCTGTAGTTTGTCCTAAGGTCAGGGGGGTCTGTAGTTTGTCCTAAGGTCAGGGGGGTCTGTAGTTCGTCCTAAGGTCAGGGGGTGACTTTGAGACGCGGCAGCGGATTTAAAGATCTTTTCATTCTGCGCCAAGACAAATAGAAGGAACATGATGGGGCCTGAGATCAGACACAACCGCTCACACAACAAATAACCCGCGACTGTCTGACTGTGGTGCAGGAAGGGTTAATGGGGAGAGTGATCCCGTTCAGCTGCTGCGCCCCTCTTGGGTGAAGGCTCGGAGGAATCCTTGTGGGAATGTCTGTACGATGCCTATAAAGATGGCTTGGCCCATGGGCTTACACTCTTACAGTAAACTCCGCAGAAATTATTTTCCCATTCACTTCAATGTCATAATTGCAGCGGAATCCTATTGAAGATAAATTCATGCAGGAATTCTGTTGTGTGAACACGGCCTGATCGCACGGGCTCCTGGTGTCTCGTACAGTCTCCACGTTGGGCCTCGTTCACACTGTCTCCCCGTGATTGTGCGCAGGGTGTGGGATGTTGTGGTGTTTGCGGTCACCCTGGTAATGTCCGGCCTGTGTACAGGGGAGCGCCATTTATCAGATAACAGAATCGCTCCTGTATGTAATACAATGTGTGCTGCACTATACACAGCTACACACGACAGCGCCAACAACTGCTGTGCACAACACACGACAGCGCCGACACCTACACACGACAGCGCCGACACCAGTGCACAACACACGACAGCGCCGACACCAGTGCACAACACACGACAGCGCCGACACCTACACACGACAGCGCCGACACCTACACACGACAGCGCCGACACCAGTGCACAACACACGACAGCGCCGACACCTACACACGACAGCGCCGACACCTACACACGACAGCGCCGACACCAGTGCACAACACACGACAGCGCCGACACCTACACACGACAGCACCGACACCTACACACGACAGCGCCGACACCAGTGCACAACACACGACAGCGCCGACACCAGTGCACAACACACGACAGCGCCGACACCTGCACACGACAGCGCCGACACCTACACACGACAGCGCCGACACCTGCACACGACAGCGCCGACACCAGTGCACAACACACGACAGCGCCGACACCTACACACGACAGCGCCGACACCTACACACGACAGCGCCGACACCTACACACGACAGCGCCGACACCTACACACGACAGCGCCGACACCTACACACGACAGCGCCGACACCAGTGCACAACACACGACAGCGCCGACACCTACACACGACAGCGCCGACACCAGTGCACAACACACGACAGCGCCGACACCTACACACGACAGCGCCGACACCTACACACGACAGCGCCGACACCTACACACGACAGCGCCGACACCTACACACGACAGCGCCGACACCTACACACGACAGCGCCGACACCTACACACGACAGCGCCGACACCAGTGCACAACACACGACAGCGCCGACACCTACACACGACAGCACCGACACCTGCACACGACAGCGCCGACACCAGTGCACAACACACGACAGCGCCGACACCTACACACGACAGCGCCGACACCTACACACGACAGCGCCGACACCAGTGCACAACACACGACAGCGCCGACACCTACACACGACAGCGCCGACACCTACACACGACAGCGCCGACACCTACACACGACAGCGCCGACACCAGTGCACAACACACGACAGCGCCGACACCTACACACGACAGCGCCGACACCTACACACGACAGCGCCGACACCTACACACGACAGCGCCGACACCTACACACGACAGCGCCGACACCTACACACGACAGCGCCGACACCAGTGCACAACACACGACAGCGCCGACACCTACACACGACAGCGCCGACACCAGTGCACAACACACGACAGCGCCGACACCTACACACGACAGCGCCGACACCTACACACGACAGCGCCGACACCTACACACGACAGCGCCGACACCTACACACGACAGCGCCGACACCTACACACGACAGCGCCGACACCTACACACGACAGCGCCGACACCAGTGCACAACACACGACAGCGCCGACACCTACACACGACAGCACCGACACCTGCACACGACAGCGCCGACACCAGTGCACAACACACGACAGCGCCGACACCTACACACGACAGCGCCGACACCTACACACGACAGCGCCGACACCAGTGCACAACACACGACAGCGCCGACACCTACACACGACAGCGCCGACACCTACACACGACAGCGCCGACACCTACACACGACAGCGCCGACACCTACACACGACAGCGCCGACACCAGTGCACAACACACGACAGCGCCGACACCTACACACGACAGCGCCGACACCTACACACGACAGCGCCGACACCAGTGCACAACACACAACAGCGCCGACACCAGTGCACAACACACGACAGCGCCGACACCTGCACACGACAGCGCCGACACCTGCACACGACAGCGCCGACACCTGCACACGACAGCGCCGACACCAGTGCACAACACACGACAGCGCCGACACCTACACACGACAGCGCCGACACCTACACACGACAGCGCCGACACCTACACACGACAGCGCCGACACCTACACACGACAGCGCCGACACCAGTGCACAACACACGACAGCGCCGACACCTACACACGACAGCGCCGACACCAGTGCACAACACACGACAGCGCCGACACCTACACACGACAGCGCCGACACCTACACACGACAGCGCCGACACCTACACACGACAGCGCCGACACCTACACACGACAGCGCCGACACCTACACACGACAGCGCCGACACCTACACACGACAGCGCCGACACCTACACACGACAGCGCCGACACCTACACACGACAGCGCCGACACCTACACACGACAGCGCCGACACCTACACACGACAGCGCCGACACCAGTGCACAACACACGACAGCGCCGACACCTACACACGACAGCACCGACACCTGCACACGACAGCGCCGACACCAGTGCACAACACACGACAGCGCCGACACCTACACACGACAGCGCTGACACCTACACACGACAGCGCCGACACCAGTGCACAACACACGACAGCACCGACACCTACACACGACAGCGCCGACACCTACACACGACAGCGCCGACACCAGTGCACAACACACGACAGCGCCGACACCAGTGCACAACACACGACAGCGCCGACACCTGCACACGACAGCGCCGACACCTACACACGACAGCGCCGACACCTGCACACGACAGCGCCGACACCTACACACGACAGCGCCGACACCTACACACGACAGCGCCGACACCTACACACGACAGCGCCGACACCTACACACGACAGCGCCGACACCTACACACGACAGCGCCGACACCAGTGCACAACACACGACAGCGCCGACACCTACACACGACAGCGCCGACACCTACACACGACAGCGCCGACACCTACACACGACAGCGCCGACACCTACACACGACAGCGCCGACACCTACACACGACAGCGCCGACACCAGTGCACAACACACGACAGCGCCGACACCTACACACGACAGCGCCGACACCTACACACGACAGCGCCGACACCTGCACACGACAGCGCCGACACCTACACACGACAGCGCCGACACCTACACACGACAGCGCCGACACCTACACACGACAGCGCCGACACCTACACACGACAGCGCCGACACCTACACACGACAGCGCCGACACCAGTGCACAACACACGACAGCGCCGACACCTACACACGACAGCGCCGACACCTACACACGACAGCGCCGACACCAGTGCACAACACACGACAGCGCCGACACCTACACACGACAGCGCCAACACCTACACATGACAGCGCCGACAACACCTTCTGTGCTCAACACACTACAGCGCCCCCACCTGTGCACAACATACTAGAGCAGTGGTGCAGTTGCCATAGCAACCAATAAAAAAAATTATGAAAACTGGAATTTGGTTGCTATGATGGGTGATTGCTCCTCTACAAGTTTTACTAAATTCCGTTGTCCATAGCAACCAATCACATCGCTGTGATTGGTTGCTATGGGCAACATCAGCCTTTACTTTAGATAGTTCATTTGCGTCTACCTGTGAGCGAGCAGGCCTGACCCGAGCATGTGACCGCCCGGAGCTCCCGTAGTCCGGCAGCCCCCTATACACCGGCGGACACAGCGGCAGCCTCCTATACACACGGCAGATACAGCGGCAGCCTCCTATACACACACGGCGGACACAGCGGCAGCCTCCTATACACCGGCGGACACAGCAGCAGCCTCCTATACACCGGCGGACACAGCGGCAGCCCCCATACACCGGCGGACACAGCGGCAGCCTCCTATACACCGGCGGACACAGCGGCAGCCTCCTATACACCGGCGGACACAGCGGCAGCCTCCTATACACCGGCGGATACAGCGGCAGCCTCCTATACACCGGCGGACACAGCAGCAGCCTCCTATAAACAGGCGGACACAGCAGCAGCCTCCTATAAACAGGCGGACACAGCGGCAGCCCCCATACACCGGCGGACACAGCGGCAGCCTCCTATACACCGGCGGACACAGCGGCAGCCTCCTATACACCGGCGGACACAGCGGCAGCCTCCTATACACCGGCGGATACAGCGGCAGCCTCCTATACACCGGCGTATACAGCGGCAGCCTCCTATACACCAGCGTATACAGCGGCAGCCTCCTATACACCGGCGGACACAGCGGCAGCCTCCTATACACCGGCGGACACAGCGGCAGCCTCCTATACACCGGCAGACACAGCGGCAGCCCCCTATACACTGGCGGATACAGCGGCAGCCTCCTATACACAGACGGATACAGCGGCAGCCTCCTATACACAGACGGATACAGCGGCAGCCTCCTATACACAGACGGATACAGCGGCAGCCTCCTATACACCGGCGGATACAGCGGCAGCCCCCTATACACCGGCGGATACAGCGGCAGCCTCCTATACACAGACAGATACAGCGGCAGCCTCCTATACACCGGCGGATACAGCGGCAGCCTCCTATACACCGGTGGACACAGCGGCAGCCTCCTATACACAGACAGATACAGCGGCAGCCCCCTATACACCGGCGGATACAGCGGCAGCCTCCTATACACAGACAGATACAGCGGCAGCCTCCTATACACAGACAGATACAGCGGCAGCCCCCTATACACCGGCGGATACAGCGGCAGCCTCCTATACACAGACAGATACAGCGGCAGCCTCCTATACACAGACAGATACAGCGGCAGCCTCCTATACACCGGCGGATACAGCGGCAGCCTCCTATACACAGACGGATACAGCGGCAGCCTCCTATACACAGACGGATACAGCGGCAGCCTCCTATACACCGGCGGATACAGCGGCAGCCTCCTATACACCGGCGGATACAGCGGCAGCCTCCTATACACCGGCAGACACAGCGGCAGCCTCCTATACACCGGCAGACACAGCGGCAGCCCCCTATACACCGGCGGACACAGCGGCAGCCTCCTATACACAGACAGATACAGCGGCAGCCTCCTATACACCGGCAGACACAGCGGCAGCCTCCTATACACCGGCAGACACAGCGGCAGCCCCCTATACACCGGCGGACACAGCGGCAGCCTCCTATACACAGACAGATACAGCGGCAGTCCCCTATACACCGGCGGATACAGCGGCAGCCTCCTATACACCGGCGGATACAGCGGCAGCCTCCTATACACAGACAGATACAGCGGCAGCCCCCTATACACCGGCGGATACAGCGGCAGCCTCCTATACACCGGCAGATACAGCGGCAGCCTCCTATACACCGGCGGACACAGCGGCAGCCTCCTATACACAGACAGATACAGCGGCAGCCTCCTATACACAGACGGATACAGCGGCAGCCTCCTATACACAGACAGATACAGCGGCAGCCTCCTATACACCGGCGGACACAGCGGCAGCCCCCTATACACCGGCGGACACAGCGGCAGCCCCCTATACACCGGCGGATACAGCGGCAGCCTCCCATACACCGGCGGATACAGCGGCAGCCCCCTATACACCGGCGGATACAGCGGCAGCCTCCTATACACAGACGGATACAGCGGCAGCCCCCTATACACCGGCGGATACAGCGGCAGCCCCCTATACACAGACGGATACAGCGGCAGCCCCCTATACACCGGCGGATACAGCGGCAGCCTTCAGTCCCGTTGATCCGGATCCGCTCTGTGCAGTGCCGGCCTCCCCTCCTCCGGTCCCCGCCCCGATGGATGTTACAGGGCGGGCACAGGCCTCGTCCAATCCCCGGACTGTCCTGGAGGTGGCTGCCGAGCAGCATGTGAGGAGGGCGGCGGGAACCCCGGATAACGGGATGGAGAGAGCGGAGCCCAGGAGGTGAGACAGCCCCCCGGTACCCGAGATACTGGAGACCCCCGACCTCTGTACCCGAGACCACCGACCTCTGTACCCCGAGATACTGGAGACCCCCGACCTCTGTACCCCGAGATACTGGAGACCCCCGACCTCTGTACCCTGAGATACTGGAGACCCCCGACCTCTGTACCCGAGATACTGGAGACCCCCGACCTCTGTACCCGAGACCCCCGACCTCTGTACCCCGAGACACTGGAGACCCCCGACCTCTGTACCCCGAGATACTGGAGACCCCCGACCTCTGTACCCTGAGATACTGGAGACCCCCCGACCTCTGTACCCCGAGATACTGGAGACCCCCGACCTCTGTACCCCGAGATACTGGAGACCCCCGACCTCTGTACCCTGAGATACTGGAGACCCCCCGACCTCTGTACCCTGAGATACTGGAGACCCCCCGACCTCTGTACCCTGAGATACTGGAGACCACCGACCTCTGTACCCTGAGATACTGGAGACCCCCGACCTCTGTACCCTGAGATACTGGAGACCCCCGACCTCTGTACCCCGAGATACTGGAGACCCCCGACCTCTGTACCCCGAGATACTGGAGACCCCCGACCTCTGTACCCCGAGATACTGGAGACCCCCCGACCTCTGTACCCTGAGATACTGGAGACCCCTGACCTCTGTACCCCGAGATACTGGAGACCCCTGACCTCTGTACCCCGAGATACTGGAGACCCCTGACCTCTGTACCCCGAGATACTGGAGACCCCTGACCTCTGTACCCCGAGATACTGGAGACCCCTGACCTCTGTACCCCGAGATACTGGAGACCCCTGACCTCTGTACCCCGAGATACTGGAGACCCCTGACCTCTGTACCCTCAGATACTGGAGACCCCCGACCTCTGTACCCCGAGATACTGGAGACCCCCCGACCTCTGTACCCCGAGATACTGGAGACCCCCGACCTCTGTACCCCGAGATACTGGAGACCCCCGACCTCTGTACCCCGAGATACTGGAGACCCCCCGACCTCTGTACCCTGAGATACTGGAGACCCCCCGACCTCTGTACCCCGAGATACTGGAGACCCCCGACCTCTGTACCCTGAGATACTGGAGACCCCCGACCTCTGTACCCCGAGATACTGGAGACCCCCCGACCTCTGTACCCCGAGATACTGGAGACCCCCCCGACCTCTGTACCCTGAGATACTGGAGACCCCCGACCTCTGTACCCGAGACCCCCGACCTCTGTACCCTGAGATACTGGAGACCCCCGACCTCTGTACCCTGAGATACTGGAGACCCCCGACCTCTGTACCCTGAGATACTGGAGACCCCCCGACCTCTGTACCCTGAGATACTGGAGACCCCCCGACCTCTGTACCCTGAGATACTGGAGTCCCCCGACCTCTGTAACCTGAGATACTGGAGACCCCCGACCTCTGTAACCTGAGATACTGGAGACCCCCGACCTCTGTACCCTGAGATACTGGAGACCCCCGACCTCTGTACCCCGAGATACTGGAGACCCCCAGACCTCTGTACCCCGAGATACTGGAGACCCCCGACCTCTGTACCCCGAGATACTGGAGACCCCCGACCTCTGTACCCCGAGATACTGGAGACCCCCGACCTCTGTACCCCGAGATACTGGAGACCCCCCGACCTCTGTACCCTGAGATACTGGAGACCCCTGACCTCTGTACCCCGAGATACTGGAGACCCCTGACCTCTGTACCCCGAGATACTGGAGACCCCTGACCTCTGTACCCCGAGATACTGGAGACCCCTGACCTCTGTACCCCGAGATACTGGAGACCCCTGACCTCTGTACCCCGAGATACTGGAGACCCCTGACCTCTGTACCCCGAGATACTGGAGACCCCTGACCTCTGTACCCTCAGATACTGGAGACCCCCGACCTCTGTACCCTCAGATACTGGAGACCCCCGACCTCTGTACCCTCAGATACTGGAGACCCCCGACCTCTGTACCCTCAGATACTGGAGACCCCCGACCTCTGTACCCTGAGATACTGGAGACCCCCGACCTCTGCACCCTGAGATACTGGAGACCCCCGACCTCTGTACCCTGAGATACTGGAGACCCCCGACCTCTGTACCCTGAGATACTGGAGACCCCCGACATCTGTATCCTCAGATACTGGAGACCCCCGACCTCTGTACCCTCAGATACTGGAGACCCCCGACCTCTGTACCCTCAGATACTGGAGACCCCCGACCTCTGTACCCTCAGATACTGGAGACCCCCGACCTCTGTACCCTCAGATACTGGAGACCCCCGACCTCTGTACCCTCAGATACTGGAGACCCCCGACCTCTGTACCCTGAGATACTGGAGACCCCCGACCACTGTTCCCCTAAATACCTGAGCGTCCCAACATTTATACCCCAAGATACCAAAACCCACCGACCTCTGTAACCCAAGAAACCATAAACTTTAAGCCTCTATACCCCAAGATACAGAGACCCCCAACTGCTGTGCCCCAAGATACCAGAGCCCCCCAGTCTCTTTATCCTGAGATACCGGAGACCCTCAGCTGCCATACCTCAACATACCAGAGCTCTCCAACCGTTGTGTCCTAACATAAAGGAGCACCCAACCTCTAATACCCCCTTGGGACACCCCAACCTCTGTACCCTCAGATACTGGAGACCCCCGACCTCTGTACCCCGAGATACTGGAGACCCCCGACCTCTGTACCCTCAGATACTGGAGACCCCCGACCTCTGTACCCCGAGATACTGGAGACCCCCGACCTCTTTACCCTGAGATACTGGAGACCCCCGACCTCTGTACCCTGAGATACTGGAGACCCCCGACCTCTGTACCCTGAGATACTGGAGATCCCTGAGCTCTGTACCCCGAGATACTGGAGACCCCCCTAGACTGCTGGTGTAATCTCATCCAGAGTGCCCGATATCCCCCCAAGTGATGACTCCTGCACCCAACAGGCTCTGGGGCAAAAATTTCAGGAGCTAAACCCCAACTTCCTGTGAACCCCGTAATGTAGAGCCCAATGATACATTTTATTCCCCAACACCTGCTGTTCCCTCATCCAGCAGTAGGGGGCTCCCCATAGGGTGCTGTTATATGATCCGTCAGTAGGGGGCTCCCCATAGGGTGCTGTTATATGATCCGTCAGTAGGGGGCTCCCCATAGGGTGCTGTTATATGATCCGTCAGTAGGGGGCTTCCCATAGGGTGCTGTTCCCTCATCCAGCAGTAGGGGGCTCCCCATAGGGTGCTGTTATATGATCCGTCAGTAGGGGGCTCCCCATAGGGTGCTGTTCCCTCATCCAGCAGTAGGGGGCTCCCCATAGGGTGCTGTTATATGATCCATCAGTAGGGGGCTCCCCATAGGGTGCTGTTATATCCTCTAAGGGGGGGGGGGGAGAGAGATGATGAGGGTGATGATCCTGTCTGTTCTCCTGGGGGTGGATGATGGGGGTGATGATCCTGTATGTTCTCCTGGGGGGTGTATGATGAGGGTGATGATCCTGTCTGTTCTCCTGGGGGGTGTATGATGAGGGTGATGATCCTGTCTGTTCTCTTGGGGTTGGATGATGAGGGTGATGATCCTGTCTGTTCTGGGGGGTGGATGATGAGGGTGATGATCCTGTATGTTCTCCTGGGGGTGTATGATGAGGGTGATGATCCTGTCTGTTCTGGGGGGTGGATGTTGGGGGTGATGATCCTGTATGTTCTCCTGGGGGTGTATGATGAGGGTGATGATCCTGTCTGTTCTCCTGGGGGTGGATGATGAGGGTGATGATCCTGTCTGTTCTGGGGGGTGGATGATGAGGGTGATGATCCTGTCTGTTCTCCTGGGGGGTGGATGATGAGGGTGATGATCCTGTCTGTTCTCCGGGGGGTGTATGATGAGGGTGATGATCCTATCTGTTCTCCTGGGGGGTGGATGATGAGGGTGATGATCCTGTCTGTTCTCCTGGGGGTGTATGATGAGGGTGATGATCCTGTCTGTTCTGGGGGGTGTATGATGAGGGTGATGATCCTATATGTTCTCCTGGGGGTGGATGATGAGTGTGATGATCCTGTATGTTCTCCTGGGGGGTGGATGATGGGGGTGATGATCCTGTCTGTTCTCCTGGGGGTGGATGATGAGGGTGATGATCCTGTCTGTTCTCCTGGGGGGTGGATGATGAGGGTGATGATCCTGTCTGTTCTCCTGGGGGTGAATGATGAGGGTGATGACCCTGTCTGTTCTCCTGGGGGTGTATGATGAGGGTGATGATCCTGTCTGTTCTGGGGGGGTGGATGATGAGGGTGATGATCCTGTCTGTTCTGGGGGGTGAATGATGGGGGTGATGATCCTATATGTTATCCTGGGGGTGGATGATGAGGGTGATGATCCTGTCTGTTCTCCTGGGGGGTGGATGATGGGGGTGATGATCCTGTCTGTTCTCCTGGGGGTGGATGATGAGGGTGATGATCCTGTCTGTTCTCCTGGGGGGGGGGGTGGATGATGAGGGTGATGATCCTGTCTGTTCTCCTGGGGGTGAATGATGAGGGTGATGACCCTGTCTGTTCTCCTGGGGGTGGATGATGAGGGTGATGATCCTGTCTGTTCTCCTGGGGGGTGGATGATGAGGGTGATGATCCTGTCTGTTCTCCTGGGGGTGGATGATGAGGGTGATGATCCTGTCTGTTCTCCTGGGGGTGTATGATGAGGGTGATGATCCTGTCTGTTCTCCTGGGGGTGGATGTTGGGGGTGATGATCCTGTCTGTTCTCCTGGGGGGTGGATGTTGGGGGTGATGATCCTGTCTGGTCTCCTGGAGGGTGGATGTTGGGGGTGATGATCCTGTCTGTTCTCCTGGGGGTGGATGATGAGGGTGATGATCCTGTCTGTTATCCTGGGGGTGGATGTTGGGGGTGATGATCCTGTCTGTTCTCCTGGGGGTGGATGATGAGGGTGATGATCCTGTCTGTTCTCCTGGGGGTGGATGATGAGGGTGATGATCCTGTCTGTTCTCCTGGGGGTGTATGATGAGGGTGATGATCCTGTCTGTTCTCCTGGGGGTGGATGATGAGGGTGATGATCCTGTCTGTTCTCCTGGGGGTGTATAATGAGGGTGATGATCCTGTCTGTTCTCCTGGGGGTGGATGTTGGGGGTGATGATCCTGTCTGGTCTCCTGGAGGGTGGATGTTGGGGGTGATGATCCTGTCTGTTCTCCTGGGGGTGGATGATGAGGGTGATGATCCTGTATGTTCTCCTGGGGGGGTGGATGTTGGGGGTGATGATCCTGTCTGTTCTGGGGGGTGGATGATGAGGGTGATGATCCTGTATGTTCTCCTGGGGGTGGATGATGGGGGTGATGATCCTATCTGTTCTCCTGGGGGGTGGATGATGAGGGTGATTATCCTGTATGTTCTCCTGGGGGTGGATGATGAGGGTGATGATCCTGTCTGTTCTCCTGGGGGGTGGATGATGGGGGTGATGATCCTGTATGTTCTCCTGGGGGTGGATGATGAGGGTGATGATCCTGTCTGTTCTCCTGGGGGGTGGATGATGGGGGTGGTGATCCTGTCTGTTCTCCTGGGGGTGGATGATGAGGGTGATGATCCTGTCTGTTCTCCTGGGGGTGGATGATGAGGGTGATGATCCTGTCTGTTCTCCTGGGGGTGGATGATGAGGGTGATGATCCTGTCTGTTATCCTGGGGGTGGATGTTGGGGGTGATGATCCTGTCTGTTCTCCTGGGGGGTGTATGATGAGGGTGGTGATCCTGTCTGTTCTCCTGGGGGTGGATGATGAGGGTGATGATCCTGTCTGTTCTCCTGGGGGGTGGATGATGAGGGTGATGATCCTGTCTGTTCTCCTGGGGGTGGATGATGAGGGTGATGATCCTGTCTGTTCTCCTGGGGGTGAATGATGGGGGTGATGATCCTGTATGTTCTCCTGGGGGTGGATGATGAGGGTGATGATCCTGTCTGTTCTCCTGGGGGTGGATGATGAGGGTGATGATCCTGTCTGTTCTCCTGTGGGTGGATGATGAGGGTGATGATCCTGTCTGTTCTCCTGGGGGGTGGATGATGGGGGTGATGATCCTGTATCTTCTCCTGGGGGTGGATGATGAGGGTGATGATCCTGTCTGTTCTCCTGGGGGTGGATGATGGGGGTGATGATCCTGTCTGTTCTCCTGGGGGTGGATGATGAGGGTGATGATCCTGTCTGTTCTCCTGGGGGGTGGATGTTGAGGGTGATGATCCTGTCTGTTCTGGGGGGTGGATGATGAGGGTGATGATCCTGTCTGTTCTCCTCCTGGGGGTGGATGATGGGGGTGATGATCCTGTCTGTTCTCCTGGGGGGTGGATGATGAGGGTGATGATCCTGTCTGTTCTCCTGGGGGTGGATGATGGGGGTGATGATCCTATCTGTTCTCCTGGGGGGTGGATGATGAGGGTGATGATCCTGTCTGTTCTCCTGGGGGTGTATGATGAGGGTGATGATCCTGTCTGTTCTGGGGGGTGTATGATGAGGGTGATGATCCTATATGTTCTCCTGGGGGTGGATGATGAGTGTGATGATCCTGTATGTTCTCCTGGGGGGTGGATGATGGGGGTGATGATCCTGTCTGTTCTCCTGGGGGTGGATGATGAGGGTGATGATCCTGTCTGTTCTCCTGGGGGGTGGATGATGAGGGTGATGATCCTGTCTGTTCTCCTGGGGGTGAATGATGAGGGTGATGACCCTGTCTGTTCTCCTGGGGGTGTATGATGAGGGTGATGATCCTGTCTGTTCTGGGGGGGTGGATGATGAGGGTGATGATCCTGTCTGTTCTGGGGGGTGAATGATGGGGGTGATGATCCTATATGTTATCCTGGGGGTGGATGATGAGGGTGATGATCCTGTATGTTCTCCTGGGGGGTGGATGATGGGGGTGATGATCCTGTCTGTTCTCCTGGGGGTGGATGATGAGGGTGATGATCCTGTCTGTTCTCCTGGGGGTGAATGATGGGGGTGATGATCCTGTCTGTTCTCCTGGGGGTGGATGATGAGGGTGATGATCCTGTCTGTTCTCCTGGGGGTGAATGATGGGGGTGATGATCCTGTATGTTCTCCTGGGGGTGGATGATGAGGGTGATGATCCTGTCTGTTCTCCTGGGGGTGGATGATGAGGGTGATGATCCTGTCTGTTATCCTGGGGGTGGATGTTGGGGGTGATGATCCTGTCTGTTCTCCTGGGGGTGGATGATGAGGGTGAGGATCCTGTCTGTTCTCCTGGGGGTGGATGATGAGGGTGATGATCCTGTCTGTTCTCCTGGGGGTGTATGATGAGGGTGATGATCCTGTCTGTTCTCCTGGGGGTGGATGATGAGGGTGATGATCCTGTCTGTTCTCCTGGGGGTGTATAATGAGGGTGATGATCCTGTCTGTTCTCCTGGGGGGTGGATGTTGGGGGTGATGATCCTGTCTGGTCTCCTGGAGGGTGGATGTTGGGGGTGATGATCCTGTCTGTTCTCCTGGGGGTGGATGATGAGGGTGATGATCCTGTATGTTCTCCTGGGGGGGTGGATGTTGGGGGTGATGATCCTGTCTGTTCTGGGGGGTGGATGATGAGGGTGATGATCCTGTATGTTCTCCTGGGGGTGGATGATGGGGGTGATGATCCTATCTGTTCTCCTGGGGGGTGGATGATGAGGGTGATTATCCTGTATGTTCTCCTGGGGGTGGATGATGAGGGTGATGATCCTGTCTGTTCTCCTGGGGGGTGGATGATGGGGGTGATGATCCTGTATGTTCTCCTGGGGGTGGATGATGAGGGTGATGATCCTGTCTGTTCTCCTGGGGGGTGGATGATGGGGGTGGTGATCCTGTCTGTTCTCCTGGGGGTGGATGATGAGGGTGATGATCCTGTCTGTTCTCCTGGGGGGTGGATGTTGGGGGTGATGATCCTGTCTGTTCTCCTGGGGGGTGTATGATGAGGGTGGTGATCCTGTCTGTTCTCCTGGGGGTGGATGATGAGGGTGATGATCCTGTCTGTTCTCCTGGGGGGTGGATGATGAGGGTGATGATCCTGTCTGTTCTCCTGGGGGTGGATGATGAGGGTGATGATCCTGTCTGTTCTCCTGGGGGTGAATGATGGGGGTGATGATCCTGTATGTTCTCCTGGGGGTGGATGATGAGGGTGATGATCCTGTCTGTTCTCCTGGGGGTGGATGATGAGGGTGATGATCCTGTCTGTTCTCCTGTGGGTGGATGATGAGGGTGATGATCCTGTCTGTTCTCCTGGGGGGTGGATGATGGGGGTGATGATCCTGTATCTTCTCCTGGGGGTGGATGATGAGGGTGATGATCCTGTCTGTTCTCCTGGGGGTGGATGATGGGGGTGATGATCCTGTCTGTTCTCCTGGGGGTGGATGATGAGGGTGATGATCCTGTCTGTTCTCCTGGGGGGTGGATGTTGAGGGTGATGATCCTGTCTGTTCTGGGGGGTGGATGATGAGGGTGATGATCCTGTCTGTTCTCCTGGGGGTGGATGATGGGGGTGATGATCCTGTCTGTTCTCCTGGGGGGTGGATGATGAGGGTGATGATCCTGTCTGTTCTCCTGGGGGTGGATGATGGGGGTGATGATCCTGTCTGTTCTCCTGGGGGGTGAATGTTGGGGGTGATGATCCTGTCTGTTCTCCTGGGGGTGGATGATGGGGGTGATGATCCTGTCTGTTCTCCTGGGGGTGGATGATGAGGGTGATGATCCTGTCTGTTCTCCTGGGGGTGGATGTTGAGGGTGATGATCCTGTCTGTTCTGGGGGGTGGATGATGAGGGTGATGATCCTGTCTGTTCTCCTGGGGGTGGATGATGGGGGTGATGATCCTGTCTGTTCTCCTGGGGGGTGGATGATGAGGGTGATGATCCTGTCTGTTCTCCTGGGGGTGGATGATGGGGGTGATGATCCTGTCTGTTCTCCTGGGGGGTGAATGTTGGGGGTGATGATCCTGTCTGTTCTCCTGGGGGTGGATGATGGGGGTGATGATCCTGTCTGTTCTCCTGGGGTGGATGATGAGGGTGATGATCCTGTCTGTTCTCCTGGGGGTGGATGATGAGGGTGATGATCCTGTCTGTTCTCCTGGGGGTGGATGATGGGGGTGATGATCCTGTCTGTTCTCCTGGGGGGTGGATGTTGGGGGTTATGATCCTGTCTGTTCTCCTGGGGGTGGATGATGAGGGTGATGATCCTGTCTGTTCTCCTGGGGGTGGATGATGGGGGTTATGATCCTGTCTGTTCTGGGGGGTGGATGATGAGGGTGATGATCCTGTCTGTTCTCCTGGGGGTGGATGTTGGGGGTTATGATCCTGTCTGTTCTCCTGGGGGTGGATGTTGGGGGTTATGATCCTGTCTGTTCTCCTGGGGGTGGATGTTGGGGGTTATGATCCTGTCTGTTCTCCTGGGGGTGGATGATGGGGGTGATGATCTTTCCCTGTTCGGAGGTGTGACACTATATACATGTGCTGACCCCCCATGGTGCCCACTACAGACACTGCACAGGTGACCCAGGATGTTTGCGGTTTCCATGGCTACAGTGTCTTGTTGGTAACTATGTTTCCTCTTTATGGTGTAGATTCCTTCTGCAGGGTCCTAGCTCCTGCCCACCCTCTCCTATGATGTCTCCATTCATTGTGGCCATTGTCTGGGGGTGGCGGGCTCTAGGGCCTGGGAGGGGCCGTCCTCACAATCACAGCCCCTCTGTCTGCTCCGGAGGATGAGCCAGGAAGGGCCTAAGCAGATTTAATGTTAATCTGAGAGCACAAGGGGGCAGGGGCTGTGCTGCCCATGGGGTCTCGCTGCCATGTTACTTGGAGTTTGATTCTGGAGACAGGTTCAGTCCTGTGAGATTCCGTAGGCATCCATGAGTGCGGCCCCGGAGGAGACCCCCGACCCCAGTGAGCAGAGGCTGGAGGTTGTGATACAGGTCGGTGGTCATGGGTTATAGGCTCGCAGTGTGTATACAGCTCCCCGCAGGCCTTCTGTGTATTGTGGGGTCCAGCGTCCTTAAGTTGGGGCGCAGCGTGCATGTGGAGCAGTGTTAGTTGTCATTGACTGAATGACATATGTGAGCGGCACACGGGGGTCCTCCGCCTCTCACAAGTCTCTCACGTCTTCCTTCTTCTCCGCTCTTTAGGCGCTGTCTGCCCAGGTGCTCGGATCCCCAGAAGATAAGACTCTCACCCTCCGTGGTGACCCTACAGACTCCCTCCCTGCCCGCCTGCCGGCTCGGATCCGAGAGATTGTTACCAGGAACCTGAGCCCGCCACCCAGCCCTGGTGAGTGCCCTGTCTCTGTGCCTCCTGTATCCACCATACTTGTCTCTGTGCCTCCTGTATCCACCATACTTGTCTCTGTTCCTCCTGTATCCCCACACTCCTCTCTGTGCCCCCTGTATCCCCCACGTGTCTCTGTGCCTCCTGTATCCCCCATACTTGTCTCTGTGCCCCCTGTATCCCCCACATGTGTCTCTGTGCCTCCTGTACCCCCCATACTTGTCTCTGTGCCTCCTGTATCCCCACACTCCTCTCTGTGCCTCCTGTATCCCCCATACTTGTCTCTGTGCCTCCTTTATTCCCCATACTTGTTTCTGTGCCTCCTGTATCCCCCATACTTGTTTCTGTGCCTCCTGTATCCCCCATACTTGTCTCTGTGCCTCCTGTATCCCCCATACTTGTCTCTGTGCCTCCTGTATCCACCATACTTGTCTCTGTGCCTCCTGTATCCCCCATACTTGTCTCTGTGCCTCCTGTATCCCCCATACTTGTCTCTGTGCCTCCTGTATCCCCCATACTTGTCTCTGTGCCTCCTGTATCCCCCATACTTGTCTCTGTGCCTCCTGTATTCCCCATACTTGTCTCTGTGCCTCCTGTATCCCCCATACTTGTCTCTGTGCCTCCTGTATCCCCCATACTTGTCTCTGTGCCTCCTGTATCCCCCATACTTGTCTCTGTGCCTCCTGTATCCCCCATACTTGTCTCTGTGCCTCCTGTATCCCCCATACTTGTCTCTGTGCCTCCTGTATCCCCCATACTTGTCTCTGTGCCTCCTGTATCCACCATACTTGTCTCTGTGCCTCCTGTATCCACCATACTTGTCTCTGTGCCTCCTGTATCCCCCATACTTGTCTCTGTGCCTCCTGTATCCACCACACTTTTCTCTGTGCCTCCTGTATCCCCCATACTTGTCTCTGTGCCTCCTGTATCCCCCATACTTGTCTCTGTGCCTCCTGTATCCCCCATACTTGTCTCTGTGCCTCCTGTATCCCCCATACTTGTCTCTGTGCCTCCTGTATCCCCCATACTTGTCTCTGTGCCTCCTGTATCCCCCATACTTGTCTCTGTGCCTCCTGTATCCCCCATACTTGTCTCTGTGCCTCCTGTATCCCCCATACTTGTCTCTGTGCCTCCTGTATCCCCCATACTTGTCTCTGTGCCTCCTGTATCCACCACACTTTTCTCTGTGCCTCCTGTATCCCCCATACTTTTCTCTGTGCCTCCTGTATTCCCCATACTTGTCTCTGTGCCTCCTTTATTCCCCATACTTGTTTCTGTGCCTCCTGTACCCCCCATACTTGTCTCTGTGCCTCCTGTACCCCCCATACTTGTCTCTGTGCCTCCTGTATCCCCCATACTTGTTTCTGTGCCTCCTGTATCCACCACATTTTTCTCTGTGCCCCCTGTACATCCATCTATTTATCGGTGGCCCCTGAGCCCCCCATTTGTCTTGGTGCCTTTGACATGTTGTAGAAACATCAAAAGTTTTCATTGCTTGTGGTGAATTGATCAATGAGACACATCAGAGATAAGATAGTTGGGATCTGTGGGCTGAAACCCCAATCAATATGTAGTCCCAGAGACCTCCACCAATGTGTCAGGAAACTAGTAAAGGTGGAGTGGCCCCTTAACTAGAGTGGTGCAGGGCAGTACTAGTCAAGGCCCATTCATACTATGTATTTTTTGAGCGGAGTTCCGATATGGAAAATACAGTGCAGCAGACTCCCATTGTTTTCAGTAGGATTCTGCTGAAACATTCACACTACGGAATTTTTGCATCAGAAATTGCATACATTTCCAAGCGTTTCTTTCTTGTTCTGCTGGCGCTAGGACCCAGAATATCTCTGAGTGGAGATTGTGAGTGTGAATGAGAACTTAGTGTCAGTGCTGCTCATGTGAATTGTTGTATTAAAGTAACAGCGCCCCCCAAAGGCTGCAGAATGCTGAAAATCTCTTAGAATTGCGCAGTCCTGTCCTCTGTATTCACTCTCATTGTATTTCTTGGTTGTCCAGGTCTCCCTGCAGACATGTCTTCCCTCATTTCTCTACAAGAGGAAAACCGCATCCTGCAACAAGAGCTGTCGCGGGTGGAGGACCTCCTGGCGCAGAGTCGGGCGGAGAGAGATGAGTTGGCCATTAAATACAACGCCATCAGTGAGAGGGTAAGGAGTCCTCCGGATGTGAATATCATCAGTCCCTGTGGATTATGGTCTGACCCCGTGATCAGTGCTGCCCCCTCCTGTCAGTGTGTAGCGAGGTGAAGCCCAGTTCCATAGCCAGGGTGAACGTGCTACTGTACAGGGAAAGGGATTGTGAGGCTGAACGGCTGACACTACTTCAGGACCCAGCCCAGACCGATCTTTTGTGAATATTAAAGATGGCTGCACACATAAGGGAACATTCCCTAAATCTGACCATTATATCACATGTGGTGCTCTCCTGTCTCTCGTCTCATGGCAGATGTTTTAGAAATAAGGGTCAGACATGTTGGATTTCAACAGAGAGAAACGGCCACCAGAGGAGTCTGGAGGAGAAAACAGAGGAGTCTGGAGGAGAAAACAGAGGAGTCTGTAGGAGAAAACAGAGGAGTATGGAGTGGACAGAGGAGTCTAAAGGAAGGGAGAAAAGAGAAGTATGGAGAGGACAGAGGAGTCTAAAGAAGGGGAGAAAAGAGGAGTATGGAGAGGACAGAGGAGTCTAAAGGAAGGGAGAAAAGAGAAGTATGGAGAGGACAGAGGAGTCTAAAGAAGGGGAGAAAAGAGGAGTATGGAGAGGACAGAGGAGTCTAAAGAAGGGGAGAAAAGAGGAGTATGGAGAGGACAGAGGAGTCTAAAGAAGGGGAGAAAAGAGGAGTATGGAGAGGACAGAGGAGTAAAGAGGGGACAGAGGAGTCTGGAGGAGAAAACGGGAATCTGGAGGAGAAAACAGGAATCTGGAGGACAAAACAGAGGAGTCTGGAATAGGAGGAGACAGGAGTCTAAAGGAGGGGAGAAAAGAGGAGTATGGAGAGGACAGAGGAATCTAAAGAAGGGGAGAAAAGAGGAGTAAAAAGGGGACAGAGGAGTCTGGAGGAGAAAACAGGTCTGGTGGAGGAGGAGGACAGAGGGGTCTGGTGGAGAAAACAGAGGAGTCTGGAATAGGATGAGACAGAGGAGTAAAGAGGGGCAGAGGAGTCTGGAATAGGAGGAAACATAGGAGTCTGGAATAGGAGGAGACGGATGAGTCTAAAGGAGGGGAGAAAAGAGGAGTATGGGGGGGACAGAGGAGTCTGGAATAGTAGACAGAGGAGTCTAAAGAAGGGGGAAAAAGAGGAGTATGGAGGGGACACAGGAGTAATGAGGGGACAGAGGAGTCTGGAGGAGTTGACAGAGGAGTCTGGAGGAGTTGACAGAGGAGTCTGGAGGAGGAGGACAGAGGAGTCTGGAGGAGGGGACAGGAGTTTAAAGGAGGGGACAGAGGAGTCTGGAGGAGGAGACAGAGGAGTCTGGAGGAGGAGACAGAGGAGTCTGGAGGAGGAGACATAGGAGTCTGGAGGAGGAGACATAGGAGTCTGGAGGAGGAGACATAGGAGTCTGGAGGAGGAGACATAGGAGTCTGGAGGAGGAGACATAGGAGTCTGGAGGAGGAGACATAGGAGTCTGGAGGAGGAGACATAGGAGTCTGGAGGAGGAGACATAGGAGTCTGGAGGAGGAGACATAGGAGTCTAAAGGAGGGGACAGAGGAGTCTGGAGGAGGAGACATAGGAGTCTAAAGGAGGGGACAGAGGAGTCTGGAGGAGAAGACAGAGGAGTCTGGATGACAGCGGAGCCTGGAGGAGGAGGACAGAGGAGCCTGGAGGTGGAGACAGAGGAGTCTAAAGAAGGGGGGAAAAGAGGAGTATGGGGGGGACAGAGGAATCTGGAATAGGAGGAGACAGAGGAGTCTGGAATAGGAGGAGACAGAGGAGTCTAAAGAAGGGGGGGAGAGGAGTATGGAGAGGACACAGGAGTAAAGAGGGGACAGGAGTTTACAGAGGAGTCTGGAGGAGGATGACAGAGGAGTCTGGAGGAGGATGACAGAGGAGTTTGGAGGAGGATGACAGAGGAGTCTGGAGGAGGGGACAGAGGAGTTTAAAGGAGGGGACAGAGTAGTCTGGAGGAGGAGACATAGGAGTCTGGAGGAGGAGACATAGGAGTCTGGAGGAGGAGACAGAGGAGTCTAAAGGAGGGGACAGAGGAGTCTGGAGGAGGAGACATAGGAGTCTGGAGGATGAGATAGAGGAGTCTGGAGGAGATATAGGAGTCTGGAGGAGGAGATATAGGAGTCTGGAGGAGGAGACATAGGAGTCTGGAGGAGGAGACATAGGAGTCTGGAGGAGGAGACATAGGAGTCTGGAGGAGGAGACATAGGAGTCTGGAGGATGAGATGGAGGAGTCTGGAGGAGGAGACAGAGGAGTCTGGAGGAGGAGGACAGAGGAGTCTGGAGGAGGAGGACAGAGGAGTCTGGAGGAGGAGACAGAGGAGTCTGGAGGAGGAGATAGAGGAGTCTGGAGGAGGAGACAGAGGAGTCTGGAGGAGGAGACAGAGGAGTCTGGAGGAGGAGGACAGAGGAGTCTGGAGGAGGAGGACAGAGGAGTCTGGAGGAGGAGACAGAGGAGTCTGTAGGAGGAGACAGAGGAGTCTGGATGATTACCTTGGTATATACTGTATATCATTTACATGTACACCTTGTATGAGGTTTTTCCTGAACCTTGTATATTGGGTTTTTCTCCCATCTTTATGGAGTACAATGAATACAGAAAATTACTAAAAGGGAGCGCTGCACTCTGAAAAAGAAAGGGGAGAGGGATATAAGAATGGAAAACACTCACCCGGTGTGAGCAGTGGGTCCAATTAATATAGGATCCACCGCAAACACCACCAGGGCCACATTGGTATGTATAGATATGTTGAAAGGTATCCAACCAGTGCTGGAGAGGGTCAGGGGATGGGTCCGGATCGACTTCAAGTACAACCGTGTGTGCGATATTAGAGGGAGATAAAAGTAACCAGCGCTCAGAAGGACATCGATGGAAAAGAGAGACAAGTGCAAAAAACGAGGCTATAACTTACTCCACGTTGGGGGGGATGCAAAATGGATTCACATACCCCCCTCCAGGTTGGCATGTAGTATAGCTTAGGTATCTTCATTCCATCATGTGAACAGAGGGATGGGTCTGCGGCATATTTTTCATATAATTTAATAGTGACGCGTTTCTGAGGTTAAAAAGGCTTCCGCCACCTCCTTCATCAGGCCACCCGCTTCATCAGGCCACCTCCTTCATCAGGCCACCCGCTTCATCAGGCCACACGCTTCATCAGGCCACCTCCTTCATCAGGCCACCCCCTTCATCAGGCCACCCCCTTCATCAGGCCACCCCGTTCATCAGGCCACCCCCTTCATCTGGCCACCCCCTTCATCTGGCCACCCCCTTCGTCTGGCCACCCCCTTCGTCAGGCCACCCCCTTCGTCAGGCCACCCCCTTCGTCAGGCCACCCCCTTCGTCAGGCCACCCCCTTCGTCAGGCCACCCCCTTCGTCAGGCCACCCCCTTCATCAGGCCACCCCCTTCGTCAGGCCACCCCCTTCGTCAGGCCACCCCCTTCGTCTGGCCACCCCCTTCGTCTGGCCACCCCCTTCGTCAGGCCACCCCCTTCGTCAGGCCACCCCCTTCGTCAGGCCACCCCCTTCGTCAGGCCACCCCCTTCGTCAGGCCACCCCCTTCGTCAGGCCACCCCCTTCGTCAGGCCACCTCCTTCATAATGCCTGATGAAGGAGGTGGCAGAAGCCTTTTTAACTTCAGAAACGCGTCGCTATTAAATTATATGAAAAATATGCTGCAGACCGATCCCTCTGTTCACATGATGGAATGAAGATACCTAAGCTATACTACATGCCAACCTGGAGGGGGGTATGTGAATCCATTTTGCATTCCCCCCCCCCCCCCCCAACGTGGAGTAAGTTATAGCCTCGCTTTTTGCACTTGCTTCTCTTTTCCGTCGATGTCCTCCTGAGCGCTGGTTACTTTTATCTCCCTCTAATATCTTTATGGAGTAGGTTATGTGGACCTCGTGCCTCCCCTCCTGTCTGCACTCATTACTGTTTCGCTCTCCGTTCCGTTCCCTGGTTGGCACCTTGTCCAGGCAGGCAGCAGGCACCGATGGGCGGCCGACAGGCTCTGACTTGCCCGTGGTCGCTTAGTTCTTAATGGCGCATTCATAAACCTTATTGTCCCGTCCCCCGTTCCCACCAGACTGTCCAGACCCCCCACAGTGAATGTCACATCTTATCCATGGTGACCACCGTCACTGAGGGGCCCGATCGCTGCCCCTGCCAAGCAGATTGGTATGTTGGGTCTGCATTCGTCATGTTCTTGGGAAGTGCCCTGATATCCACACAAAATATATACAGGACCGGGAGGGTCACCTGTACAGTTTTTTGAGTAACATGACCTTCTTCATTTGTCTGAGAGGTTCTGCAGCAGCTGCAGTGTGTTATAAAGCACAATGCGCCCCCTGCTGTAAATGATCAGAACCTGGGAGATGATTGATTTGCTGGCACTTGTTGCTCTTGGTAGGTAGTGGGACCTGTGGACCTCAGCATTGTATCCTCTGACCAGGGACCATTGGTGTTCCTCTGTGTCTGTGGTCAGGGAGACAGTAAATGTTGTTTATTCAGAGCCTTAAGTGACAATAGATGTGGCTGCGCCCAGGATTACGGTGCAGAAGTGTCCAGGATTACGGTGCGGAGACGCCCAGGATTACGGTGCGGAGGAGCCCAGGATTACGGTGCGGAGGCGCCCAGGATTACGGTGCGGAGGAGCCCAGGATTATGGTGCGGAGGCGCCCAGGATTACGGTGTGGAGGCGCCCAGGATTACGGTGCGGAGGCGCCCAGGATTACGGTGCGGAGACGCCCAGGATTACGGTGCGGAGGCGCCCAGGATTACGGTGCGGAGGTTGCCAGGATTATGGTGCGGAGATGCCAAGGATTATGGAGCAGAGGCGCCCAGGATTACGGTGCGGAGGCGCCCAGGATTATGGTGCGGAGGTGCCCAGGATTATGGTGCGGAGGCGCCCAGGATTACGGTGCGGAGGTGCCCAGGATTACGGTGCGGAGGCGCCCAGGATTATGGTGCGGAGGTGCCCAGGATTATGGTGCGGAGGTGCCCAGGATTACGGTGCGGAGGTGCCCAGGATTATGGTGCGGAGGTGCCCAGGATTATGGTGCGGAGGTGCCCAGGATTACGGTGCGGAGGTGCCCAGGATTACGGTGCGGAGGTGTCTAGATTGTGAAAATAGTGCACAAAGTTTGTTAGAAGTTTGTAGTATATTATAAGGGATAAATTGTATTCAAATGTCTGGTTCTTTGGACCTCGTTCTTCCGGGGTTTGTCCAGTTCTGTGGGCCTAGGTGGTGTGTAGGGTTCTGTGGACCTTAGGGTAGTGTCTGGTTCTGTGGACCTTAGGGGAGTGTCTGGTTCTGTGGACCTAGGTGGTGTGTCTGGTTATGTAGATTTTGGGGGTTTGTCTGATTTTGTGGACCTAGGGGGTGTATCTGGTTCTGTGGACCTTGAGGGTATGTCCAGTTCTGTGG
The DNA here is from genome assembly GCF_029499605.1 of Hyla sarda. Lineage (NCBI taxonomy): Eukaryota > Metazoa > Chordata > Amphibia > Anura > Hylidae > Hyla > Hyla sarda. The sequence continues at coordinate 3,786,714 of NC_079198.1, read as the reverse complement.
ACTTTGGGGAGTATGTATGGTTGTGTGGACCTGGGGGGCGGTATGTCCGGTTCTGTGGACATGGGGGGGGTGGTACGTCCGGTTCTGTGGACCTCAGGGGTTTGTCTGGTTCACTGAACCTTGATGGTTAGTCTTGATCTGTAGACGTTGGGGTTATGTGTAATTCCATGGACCTCGGGGGATATGTATGGTTCTGTGGACCTAAGGGGAGGGTCCAGTTCCGTGGACTTTGAGGGTGGGTCCAGTTCTGTAGACTTTGGAGGTATGTCTCTTTCTGCGGACCACAGGAGTATGTTTGGTTCTGTGGACCTCATCGGTATGTCCGGTTCTGTGGACTTTGAGGGTTTGTCCAGTTCTGTGAACCTTGGAGGGTATGTCTGGTTCTGTGGACCACAGGAGTATGTTTGGTTCTGAGGGCCTCACCTCGCCAGTATGTCTGGTTCTGTGGACCTCACTTCATCGGTATGTCTGGTTCTGTGGACCTTAGGGGTTGGTCTGATTCTGTGGACCTCATGTCTTGTGGTGTGTATGGTTTTGTGGACCGTCTGTCTTGCAGTATGTATGGTCTTGTCGACCTCTGGTGGTGGGGAGGGGGTAGTCCGGCTTTGTGGACCTCATGTCTTGCGGTATGTATGGTTTTGTCAACCTCGGGTGGTGGGTCCGGTTTTGTGGACCTCATGTCTTGCGGTATATATGGTTTTGTGGACTTTGGGTGTAGGTCCGGTTTTGTGGACCTCATGTCTTGCGGTATGTATGGTTTGTTGTCCTTGGGGGGTGGGTCCGGTTTTGTGGACCTCATGTCTATCGGTATGTATGGTTTTATGGACCTCGGGTGGTGGGTCCGGTTTTATGGACCTCATGTCTATCGGTATGTATGGTTTTGTGGACCTCGGGTGGTGGGTCCGGTTTTGTGGACCTCATGTCTTGCGGTATGTATAGTTTGTGGACCTCGGGGTGTGGGTCCGGTTTTGTGGACCTCATTTCTTTCGGTATGTATGGTTTTGTGGACCTCGGGTGGTGGGTCCGGTTTTGTGAACCTCATGTCTTGCGGTATGTATGGTTTTATGGACCTCGGGTGGTGGGTCCGGTTTTATGGACCTCATGTCTTGCGGTATGTATAGTTTGTGGACCTCGGGGTGTGGGTCCGGTTTTGTGGACCTCATGTCTATCGGTATGTATGGTTTTATGGACCTCATGTCTCGCGGTATGTATGGTTTGTCGACCTCGGGGGGTGGGTCCAGTTTTGTGGACCTCATCTCTTGTGGTGTGTGAGGTTTTGTGGGTCTCCTGCCTCCCCCCTGCCAGCACTCATTTATGTGCATGACATTATTGTTGTGCTTTCCACAGCGGCGGCCTCGTACATTATTCGCCATCCTTCCCGTAGGGCGCAGCGTTCATACACTGGGAGGTTCTCTTGTTTCCATCACTGATAATCTCGTTATTCTCTTCCCTCTCCACACTGAAAGTGAATTGGGGTGGGGGGGGGGGGTATAAGGATTAGGGAGAAGAGGACGGTGCTGCGGGGGATCGCCCTGCTCTTTGTAAAGATGGAGGAGGAGGAGGCCGGAGCCTTTGTCAGGAGGAGAGTGGATCGGGCGAGTATCCTGATGTGTGAGACGTTTGCCTGAGGGATGATATGGTAAAGGAGGAGGCCATAGAGAGCGACTGCTCCTCACTGAACGATGTTATGTGGAGACGCTCCACACTGTGTATAGTGGGACTGTGTACAGAGAGGTTATGGAGATCACTGGATGTGTGGGATCCGGGAGACAAGGGAAATAGTGGGCACTGCAGACTGGAGCTGGAGAGTGGATTGAGTGTGGAGAAAGGGGACCTGCTGGAGCCAGTGCGGGGAGAGGGGACATGCTGGAGCCAGTGCTGGGAGAGGGGACATGCTTGAGCCAATGCTGGGAGAGGGGACATGCTGGAGCCAGTGCGGGGAGAGGGGACATGCTAGAGCCAGTGCTGGGAGAGGGGACATGCTAGAGCCAGTGCTGGGAGAGGGGACATGCTAGAGCCAATGCTGGGAGAAGGGGACATGCTGGAGCCAATGCTGGGAGAGCGGACATGCTAGAGCCAGTGCTGGGAGAGGGGACATGCTAGAGCCAGTGCTGGGAGAGGGGACATGCTAGAGCCAATGCTGGGAGAGGAGACATGCTAGAGCCAGTGCTGGGAGAGGAGACATGCTAGAGCCAGTGCTGGGAGAGGGGACATGCTAGAGCCAATGCTGGGAGAGGAGACATGCTAGAGCCAGTGCTGGGAGAGGAGACATGCTAGAGCCAGTGCTGGGAGAGGGGACATGCTGGAGCCAGTGCTGGGAGAGGGGACATGCTAGAGCCAATGCTGGGAGAGGGGACATGCTGGAGCCAGTGCGGGGAGAGGGGACATGCTAGAGCCAGTGCGGGGAGAGGGGACATGCTAGAGCCAATGCTGGGAGAAGGGGACATGCTGGAGCCAATGCTGGGAGAGCGGACATGCTAGAGCCAGTGCTGGGAGAGGGGACATGCTAGAGCCAGTGCTGGGAGAGGGGACATGCTAGAGCCAATGCTGGGAGAGGAGACATGCTAGAGCCAGTGCTGGGAGAGGAGACATGCTAGAGCCAGTGCTGGGAGAGGGGACATGCTAGAGCCAGTGCTGGGAGAGGGGACATGCTAGAGCCAGTGCTGGGAGAGGGGACATGCTAGAGCCAGTGCTGGGAGAGGGGACATGCTAGAGCCAGTGCGGGGAGAGGGGACATGCTAGAGCCAGTGCGGGGAGAGGGGACATGCTAGAGCCAGTGCTGGGAGAGGGGACATGCTAGAGCCAGTGCTGGGAGAGGGGACATGCTAGAGCCAGTGCTGGGAGAGGGGACATGCTAGAGCCAGTGCGGGGAGAGGAGACATGCTAGAGCCAATGCTGGGAGAGGGGACATGCTAGAGCCAGTGCTGGGAGAGGGGACATGCTAGAGCCAATGCTGGGAGAGGGGACATGCTAGAGCCAATGCTGGGAGAGGGGACATGCTAGAGCCAGTGCTGGGAGAGGAGACATGCTAGAGCCAGTGTGGGGAGAGGAGACATGCTAGAGCCAGTGCGGGGAGAGGGGACATGCTAGAGCCAGTGCGGGGAGAGGGGACATGCTAGAGCCAGTGCTGGGAGAGGGGACATGCTAGAGCCAGTGCTGGGAGAGGGGACATGCTAGAGCCAGTGCTGGGAGAGGGGACATGCTAGAGCCAGTGCGGGGAGAGGAGACATGCTAGAGCCAATGCTGGGAGAGGGGACATGCTAGAGCCAGTGCTGGGAGAGGGGACATGCTAGAGCCAATGCTGGGAGAGGGGACATGCTAGAGCCAATGCTGGGAGAGGGGACATGCTAGAGCCAGTGCTGGGAGAGGAGACATGCTAGAGCCAGTGTGGGGAGAGGAGACATGCTGGAGCCAGTGCGGGGAGAGGAGAGGGGACATGCTGGAGCCAGTGCTGGGAGAGGGGACATGCTAGAGCCAGTGCTGGGAGAGGAGACATGCTGGAGCCAGTGCGGGGAGAGGGGACATGCTGGAGCCAGTGCTGGGAGAGGGGACATGCTGGAGCCAGTGCTGGGAGATGGGACATGCTGGAGCCAGTGTGGGGAGAGGGGACATGCTGGAGCCAGTGCTGGGTGAGGGTGAACGGATGGATGCTGGAGTAAATGCGGGGAGAGAGGACCTGCTGGAGCCAGTGCGGGTAGAGGAGAGGGGACATGCTGGAGCCAGTGCGGGGAGAGGAGAGGGGACATGCTGGAGCCAGTACTGGGAGAGGGGACATGCTGGAGCCAATGCGGGGAGAGGGGACATGCTGGAGCCAGTGCGGGGAGAGGAGAGGGGACATGCTGGAGCCAGTACTGGGAGAGGGGACATGCTGGAGCCAATGCGGGGAGAGGGGACATGCTGGAGCCAGTACTGGGAGAGGGGACATGCTGGAGCCAGTGCGGGGAGAGGAGAGGGGACATGCTGGAGCCAGTGCGGGGAGAGGGGACATGCTGGAGCCAGTGCGGGGAGAGGAGAGGGGACATGCTGGAGCCAGTGCGGGGAGAGGGGACATGCTGGAGCCAGTGCGGGGAGAGGAGAGGGGACATGCTGGAGCAAGTGCGGGGAGAGGAGAGGGGACATGCTGGAGCCAATGCGGGGAGAGGAGAGGGGACATGCTGGAGCCAATGCGGGGAGAGAAGAGGGGACATGCTGGAGCCAGTACTGGGAGAGGGGACATGCTGGAGCCAGTGCTGGGTGAGGGTGAACGGATGGATGCTGGAGTAAATGGTGGAGACGGTGGACCCCGTGGCTCTAGGGTTCCTGATATTGGGAGCAGCGGTATTATATTTTTCTGTTTGCTGCAGATAGAAGATTGCCTGCGCCAGAGGGGTGTGGATCCGGTCACTAACGCAGATGTATGTACCGTAATAACATTCGGGCTCTATGTATCCGTGATAAGAGTATATGACAGCCGCCATTATCCGTGGTGACCAGTTGATGCTTCATGACGTGAGATCAGAGATTCTCTGCTGTATTTCTGGATCCTATAATTTCTTGTCTATAATATTTGTGACGATTCAGCGTCTCCTCTTGGTTCGGCAGCTGGAGCAGACCCTTCGTCTGGAGACGGGCGAGCGGGAGAGAGATTCCCTGGAAACACGGAGCCTGGCGCAGCAGAATGTGGAGCTGCGGCGGCGGCTGGACGAGGAGCAGGCCGCATATAAGCGTAAGCTTCAGGCCTACCAGGAGGGACAACAGCGGCAGGCGCAGCTCGTACAGAAACTCCAGGCTAAGGTGAGCGACTGCATGGAGGGTGGTGAATGCAGCTGGTGGTGTGAAGAATAAAATCTTGTAGGTCACCTCTATGATCTCTCACATCCCTCTGGCAGGTCTTACAGTACAAGAAGCGTTGCGGAGAGGTGGAGCAGCAGCTTCTGGAACGTTCCACGGAGCTGGAACAGGAACGTCTCAGTGTGAGTCTAACAATGGATGAAAATAAAGCTTCATGATGAAATACTGTGATCCAAGATCTCTGCTTGCAGATGGTGAATGGGAACATTCTGGCCTCCACTGTTGTGTTGTAACTGCCCATCAGCTATCTGTAGACTAATCCCGTTCACTGACAGCAAGCTGAGATTTTCAAAGTTGCATAACTTGAAATGCGCCGGCTTTTAGTAAACCGGTCACATCTGAGGCTGCCCACGTGACAGCGCCATAAATCTTCAGTCGCTCAGAGCTGCTAGCAGGGAAGAGAAGGTCACGCCCCTTCACAAAAAAACACGCCCCAATCGTGTTAAGCAACGCCCACTTGGTGAGTGCGTCACCGAGCACCAAAAGTTTTCAACATTTTTGCTCAATACTAGAGTTTGCACAAAAAAATTGTATTCTAGGAGAGGACTGCTTCGGCACTGACACCACTAGGTACTCAAATAAGCTTTGCCGTGGATGATCACTGGATGACTCTGCACCTGCTATGTATCGCGGTGGTGATCTGTCTATGAGATGCATAAAACTTCCAATAGAGAATATGTAAAAGAGACGGCACTCACCATACAGTGGCGTGAAGGATTTTATTGCAACAGTCGGTGCATGATGGGCATCCGCAGGCAGAGACGGTGAGAATGAGGGGTACACGGGACAGACTGTTTCACGCGACACGCGCAAGCGCGTGTCGCGTGAAACAGTCTGTTCCGTGTACCCCCCATTCTCACCGTCTCTGCCTGTGGATGTCCATCATGCACCTACTGTTGCACTAAAAGCCTTCACTTCTGTATGGTGAGTGCCGTCTCTTTTACATATTCTCTATTGGAAGCCCAAAAAATTGTGCCTCCTTGCAAGTCCCTCCCCCCAAGCACCCACCCACCCGAAGTCTTTTAGAAGGTTGCAGAGATGAATCTATATCACGTATTCGGTCGTCCTGTATCGTAGGGATCAGTTCTTTATATCATCATTTCCCACACAGAGCCGCCTGGAGATGACGGACTCGCGGCTGCGCCAGGAGGAGGAGAGCAGCAATGAGCTGGAGAACACACTTATCCGACTGGAGGAGGAACAACAGAGGTACGAGCGTCTCACCGCCATAGATAGTGAAGACTTCTATAACACGTCCATTATAATCACCAGCACCGGCCTGAGGCTGATAACAGAGAGCAGTAGTCTGAGCACATAGTCACAAGGCAGGACTTCAGGATCACTCCCTTACATCAGGATATGTTTGAGACGCCTTTGTTTTCTTATCGATCGCAGAAGCTCCAGCCTAACCCAGGTAAACGTCATGCTGAGAGAGCAGCTGGACCAGGCCAACTCCGCCAACCAGGCGTTGAGCGAGGATCTGCGCAGGCTGACGGCCGACTGGACCAAAGCCCGCGAAGAGCTGGAGCAGAAAGAGAGCGAGTGGAGGCGCGAGGAGGAGGTGAGGGCGTTGCGACCCATGATTGTATAAGATGACCCTGCCCAGTCACATACTGTGTGCACCACATGTACTATGGCACTTACCATTTACCTTTCCACTTGTCGCCCCCTACAGTCCTTTAATGCGTACTTCAGCAATGAGCACAGTCGCCTGTTATCGCTGTGGAGACAAGTGGTCGGCTTCAGGAGACATTTCAGTGAGATGAAGACCATGACGGAGAGGTAGGTGTCTGACAGGATAGGTCAGGAGAATCATATACAGTGGTTCCTGAACATACGATGGTAATTCGTTCCAAATGAGCCATCGTTACTTGAATCCATCGTATGTTGAGGGATCCGTGCAATAGTAATATAGAAAGTTATACTCGCGTGTCCTCACCGCTCCGGACCGTCCCCGCTGCCATCACGTCCCCAGGGTGTCCTCGCCGCTCTGGACCACCACCGCTGCCCTGGATCATCGCTGTCATCACGTCCCCGGGGTGTCCCTGCTGCTCCGGACCGTCACCGCTGCCCTGGATCTTCGCTGTCATCACGTCCCTGGGGTGTCCTCGCCACTCCGAATCATCACTGCTGCCCTGGATCATCGCTGTCATCACGTCCCTGGGGTGTCCCCGCCACTCCGAATCATCACCGCTGCCCTGGATCGTCGCTGTCATCACGTCCCCAGGGTGTCCTCGCCACTCCGAATCATCACTGCTGCCCTGGATCATCGCTGTCATCACGTCCCTGGGGTGTCCCCGCCACTCCGAATCATCACCGCTGCCCTGGATCATCGCTGTCATCATGTCCCCGGGGTGTCCCTGCTGCTCCGGACCATCAACGCTGCCCTGGATCGTCGCTGTCATCACGTCCCCGGGGTGTCCCCTCAGCTCCAGACCGTCACTGCTGCCCTGGATCATCGCTGTCATCACGTCCCCGGGGTGTCCTCGCTGCTCTGGACCGTCACCGCTGCCCTGGATCGTCGCTCTCCATCGCCGTAATCACGTCGCTGCGCATGCCGCTCCGCATGCCGCTCCGCACGCCGCTCCGCACGCCGCTCCTATTGGATGACGGGACGGCGTGCGCGGCGACGTGATGACGACGAAGGAGAGCAACGGCCATGCAGCAGAGCCTGAAGAGGACGGTCCGGAATGTTGGGGACAGGTGAGTGACACCCACCGGAGTACACGGAGCACCTTAAACGGCTATCCGGTGGCAGCTGAAGCAGTCTGCACTGCAGGATAGCCATTTATGTGATGGCCCCGACATAAAAAAGCATCGTATGTTGAAATTAACGTATGTCGGGGCCATCGTAGGTCAAGGGATCATTGTATTAGGGCGAGTGTATCGGTCACCTCTCTAGATGTCTCTCATGTGACGGCCTCTTCTGTGCAGGGACCTCTCGATGATGCACAAGGAGCTGTCACAGTCCTGCCGCTCTCTGAACGCCTCCTGTCTGAATGTCAGCGGTTCCCTCCGCCTGGCCGAGAACAGCGGCGTTGTGGTGGTGGAGAGACAAGCGTTACAACTCGCCCAGATGGATGAGCAGCTAAAAGACAAAGTGCGAGAAATGATCCAGTTACAAGCCGCATACGACGCAGATAAAGCAGAGCTGACGGCAAGGTAAGTGACGGGCATAGCAGTGGGGATACAGACCCCCGCATGGGGCAGGGAGGCGTCATGGCATGCGGCTGGATCCCGGTCTAATAGGATTTATATTGCCTTACAGAGTAGCAGAGCTGAGTAAGTGGATTGAGCGGCTGCAGAGTGAGAACATGGACAAGGAGCTGCAGATCAGACAACTGCAGGAGCAGGTACAGGGGCCACACAAGGAATCGGGGGCCATCAGTGTAAGGCAGGGTTTACCAACCAGGGTGCCTCCAGCTGTTGCAGCCGAAGGCTGTCCGGGCATGCTGGGAGTTGTAGTTTTGCAACAGCTGGAGGCACCCTGGTTGGCAAACACTGCTCTTATATGTCTATTATGGGTGTCTGCCTAGAGCTGCTCCAGGTCATCTCCTCTAGTACAAAACTACAACACCCAGCATGCCCAGACAGCTGTTGCACCAATGCATTTCATTACTGTAACTGGGTCATGTGATCATCAGACCAATTACCAAAAAATTATATATATATATCTTAGCATATTTTCCAACCGAAGTGCCTCCAGCTGTTGCAAAACTACAACTCCTAGCATGCCCGGACAGGCTGTCCAGGCATGCTGGGAGTTGTAGTTTTGCAACAGCTGGAGGCACCCTGGTTGGGAAACACTGGTGTACGGAGAAGGATGTGTAAGAAGAGTTTACGTCAGACCATTACGTGGCGGTCTAAGGCTTCCCATGAGTAACTGTGTGAATCTTATACTCCAGTCACATCCAAAGCTGCATTGACAATCTGCCAGTTTTCTGTTCATTTTCAGTATCCTCTAGGACAGTGGTCTCCAATCTGCGGACCTCCAGATGTTGCAAAACTACAACTCCCAGCAAGCCCGGACAGCCAACGGCTGTCCGGGCATGCTGGGAGTTGTAGTTTTGCTAAATCTGGTGGTCCGCTGGTTGAAGACCACTGCTCTAGGATCCCACATCTCGCAGTGCCCCCTACTGGTTCAGTATCTACAGTAAATTCTTTTTTGCAGTGCATTGTGGGGATGTCACATCTCTCTTTCCCCTCATCGAGAGCCATTATAGTAATCTGTGGGTGGTCTGGCCTGGGCTGAGGGGGGCCGCAGGATGTGATTACGTTTCTTTGGTTGTTGCAGGAGAAGAGTCGGGTGGAGGCGCAGGTGACGCTTGTAGGAGAAGAGGTGGAAGCTCTGAAGTCTGAGCGGGAGATTCTTCAGGAGACTCTGCGGGAGCTGACACAGGTGGGAGACGTGCGGAGGGTCTGTACTGACGGGGTCTATGGGATTCGGTGGGAGACGTGCGGAGGGTCTGTACTGACGGGGTCTATGGGATTCGGTGGGTGACGTGCGGAGGGTCTGTACTGACGGGGTCTATGGGATTCGGTGGGTGACGTGCGGAGGGTCTGTACTGACGGGGTCTATGGGATTCGGTGGGAGACGTGCGGAGGGTCTGTACTGACTGGGTCTATGGGATTCGGTGGGTGACGTGCGGAGGGTCTGTACTGACGGGGTCTATGGGATTCGGTGGGTGACGTGCGGAGGGTCTGTACTGACTGGGTCTATGGGATTCGGTGGGAGACGTGCGGAGAGTCTGTACTGACGGGGTCTATGGGATTCGGTGGGAGACGTGCGGAGGGTCTGTACTGACGGGGTCTATGGGATTCGGTGGGAGACGTGCGGAGAGTCTGTACTGACGGGGTCTATGGGATTCGGTGGGAGACGTGCGGAGGGTCTGTACTGATGGGGTCTATGGGATTCGGTGGGAGACGTGCGGAGGGTCTGTACTGATGGGGTCTATGGGATTCGGTGGGAGACGTGCGGAGGGTCTGTACTGATGGGGTCTATGGGATTCGGTGGGTGACGTGCGGAGGGTCTGTACTGACGGGGTCTATGGGATTCGGTGGGTGACGTGCGGAGGGTCTGTACTGACGGGGTCTATGGGATTCGGTGGGAGACGTGCGGAGGGTCTGTACTGACGGGGTCTATGGGATTCGGTGGGTGACGTGCGGAGGGTCTGTACTGACGGGCTCTATGGGATTCGGTGGGTGACGTGCGGAGGGTCTGTACTGATGGGGTCTATGGGATTCGGTGGGTGACGTGCGGAGGGTCTGTACTCGGGGTCTATGGGATTCGGTGGGCGACGTGCGGAGGGTCTGTACTGACTGGGTCTATGGGATTCGGTGGGAGACGTGCGGAGGGTCTGTACTGACGGGGTCTATGGGATTCGGTGGGCGACGTGCGGAGGGTCTGTACTGACGGGGTCTATGGGATTCGGTGGGTGACGTGCGGAGGGTCTGTACTGACGGGGTCTATGGGATTCGGTGGGTGACGTGCGGAGGGTCTGTACTGACGGGGTATATGGGATTCGGTGGGAGACGTGCGGAGGGTCTGTACTGACGGGGTCTATGGGATTCGGTGGGAGACGTGCGGAGGGTCTGTACTGACGGGGTCTATGGGATTCGGTGGGAGACGTGCGGAGGGTTTGTACTGGTCCGTGTCTTTATAGACCCCACTAAGAGTGACGGTGGCTTCTAGATCCTATTAATCATTCCCCTATTGTCTCTGTATTGTCTCCTCTAGGTGGTCCTGAGTGACGCAGACAGCGGTCTTCAGCTCTCCACCAGTGACAAGACATTTGAGTTTGCAGACAGTGAGGGTCCGGGGCTCAGCCTGAAGGGTCTCTCCAGCAGCCTGCGCACTTCCTCACCCATACGCCGCCCCTCTCCACACCGCAGCTCCTCCCCGAGACGCAGCCTGTCTCCGGCCTTCCGTGACTCTGCGCTCTCTGCTGTGCACTGCGCTCTCCAGAGGAGACAACTACAGGTCCAGGTACATTGTCTCACCCCAAGATAAGGGCTCCAAGTGTCTCTAAGGATCATTGATCATTGCCCCAGTATTGGTCATTGTCCCAGTATTAATCATTGTCCCGGTATTGGTCATTGCCCCGGTATTGGTCATTGCCCCGGTATTGGTCATTGCCCCGGTATTGGTCATTGCCCCGGTATTGGTCATTGCCCCGGTATTGGTCATTGCCCCGGTATTGGTCATTGCCCCGGTATTGGTCATTGCCCCGGTATTGGTCATTGCCCCGGTATTGGTCATTGCCCCGGTATTGGTCATTGCCCCGGTATTGGTCATTGCCCCGGTATTGGTCATTGCCCCGGTATTGGTCATTGCCCCGGTATTGGTCATTGCCCCGGTATTGGTCATTGCCCCGGTATTGGTCATATTCCCAGGATTAATCATTGCCCCGGTATTGGTCATTGTCCCAGTATTGGTCATTGTCCCAGTATTGGTCATTGTCCCAGTATTGGTCATTGTCCCAGTATTGGTCATTGTCCCAGTATTGGTCATTGTCCCAGTATTGGTCATTGTCCCAGTATTGGTCATTGTCCCAGTATTGGTCATTGTCCCAGTATTGGTCATTGTCCCAGTATTGGTCATTGTCCCAGTATTGGTCATTGTCCCAGTATTGGTCATTGTCCCAGTATTGGTCATTGTCCCAGTATTGGTCATTGTCCCAGTATTGGTCATTGTCCCAGTATTGGTCATTGTCCCAGTATTAATCATTGCCCCGTTATTGGTCATTGTCCCATTATTGTTCATTGTCCCAATATTGGTCAATGTCCCGGTATTGGTCATTGCCCCGGTATTGGTCATTGTCCCATTATTGGTCATTGTCCCAGTATTCATTATTGTCTGGGTATTCGTCATATCCCCAGTATTGATCATTGTCCCGGTATTGATCATTGCCCCGGTATTGGTCGTTGTCCCGGTATTGGTCATTGCCCCGGTATTGGTCATTGCCCGGTATTGGTCATTGCCCCGGTATTGGTCATTGCCCCGGTATTGGTCATTGCCCCGGTATTGGTCGTTGTCCCGGTATTGGTCATTGTCCCGGTATAGATCATTGTCTCGGTATAGATCATTGTCCCGGTATTGGTCATTGTCCCGGTATAGATCGTTGTCCCGGTATAGATCGTTGTCCCGGTATAGATCGTTGTCCCGGTATAGGTCGTCGTCCCGATATAGATCGTCGTCCCGGTATAGATCGTTGTCCCGGTATAGGTTGTTGTCCCGGTATAGATCGTTGTCCCGGTATAGGTTGTTGTCCCGGTATAGATCGTTGTCCCGGTATAGGTCGTTGTCCCTAGTTCTGAGAGTCTTACTGTAACACTGGTTGACTGGATTATTTTCAGGAGCTGAGGGGGCGGCTGGAGGCTGGACAAGAGACGGTGGGCGCGCTGCGCAAACAGCTCAGTGACAGCGAGAATGATCGCAGGGTCCTGGAGCAGAAAATAAACCAACTGCAACAAGATCTGGACAGTTCCGCCATGACCAAAGACGATGCCGAGCTTGCCATCTCCAGATTACGCGGCAACTTAGATCAGCTAAACAGGTGCTGATGAACACAATGCTCTTTTTCAGTGTTTGCCACCCAGGGTGCCTCCAGCTGTTGCAAAACTACAACTCCCAGCATGGGAGTTGTAGTTTTGCAACAGCTGGAGGCACCCTGGGTGGCAAACACTGCTCTTCATGTCTATTCTGGGTGGCTGCCTAGGGTCATCTCCTCTAGTCCTCTACAATGTCTAATTTTATCCTGTGTTCTGCAGTGAGCGGGCCGCCCTGGAGCGCAGTGTCCAAAACCTGCAGGAACAGCTGGAGTCGCAGCGTCAAGAGGCTGAAAAACTTCAGCTGGCAAACAGCGACCTACAGCGACAGAGAGACATCTTACAGGAGGAGAAGGACGACATGTGCCAGGACCGCGACCGTGCCCAGCGAGAGGTGGAGAGAGGGTGAGCAGAGGGCCGGGGGTACAATCTGATCAGGAGGGTCTGCAAACAGTCCAGCCTCACTGTATACGTCAGTCAGATCATGATGTATCCGATTGATTATGGGATCACATGTATTGGACCAATATCTTGTAGAATGTATGTAATAGGCCCAGACTCCATAAGTAAAGCCCATTCCCCACTTGCTACGGACCAGAAACCTCATACAACAGAGACCTCGGAGGGGACACCAGTAGATTTGGCCTTACGGGTACGTTCAGAAACGTTTACACTGGGGATCTGCCGCTGAAGGACCGCTGCTTGATGGTTTTACATGTGCCTGCTAAGAGCAGTAATACGCCTCTATGAGCATACACACTGCTATGTGCGAGTCGCAGCGCGCATGCGCAGTATACACACACATAGCGGCAGCTCTCAGCTTAGCTCATGGAGCAGGGGGAGCGGCCGCGATGTGTGCGAGTACACTGCGCATGCGCGGCGACTCGCACATCGGTTCAGTGTGTCTGCTCGTAGCGGCGTAATGCCACCATGTAAAGCCACCATGCAGCGGTCCTTTAGCGGCTGATCCGCAGCGTAAAATACACCGTGGGTCGTGTGAACGTACCCTAAGGGAGGATGTTAGTGTCCAGTAGCTGGAGGTCGCTGCAGACAGATAGCAATGGATGCCGGACCTCAGGGGGTGATGGGAGCGCAGATCACTGACCCCCACTGATCCTTATCTTCAGGCACAAGACCCAGGAGCAGCTGGAGGTGAAGCTGTCGTCCCTCCGGAAGGAGCTGGTCGTGGTGAAAGAGTCCCTGCAGCAGTCCATGCTGGAGAAGGAGGTGTCAGACGCTGAGAAGGTGGACATATCCCAGGCACTCTCCAAGGTAAGATTCAGCAAGGTGTAATGCAGTGTTTCCCAACCAGGGTGCTTCCAGCTGTTGCAAATCTACAACTTCCAGCATGCCCGGACAGCCAAAGGCTGTCCGGGCATGCTGGGAGTTATAGTTTTGCAACAGCAGCACTGTTTGGGCATGCAGGGAGTTGTAATTTTGCAAGAGCTTCTCTGTCCAGGCATGCTGGGAGTTGTAGTTTTGCAACAGCTGCGCTGTCGGGGCATGCTGGGAGTTGTAGTTATTCTACAGCTGCGCTGTCCGGGCATGCTGGGAGTTGTAGTTTTGCAACAGCTGCGCTGTCCAGGCATGCTGGGAGTTGTAGTTTGAAAAGTATGTGACCCCCTCCTGTAACCTTTCAGGCTGAGATAAACCGGGCAGAGCTGGAGCTGGCGCTGAATAGACAGAGGACGGAGGAGGCTTCTCTACGAGACGCTTTATCCAAGATGAGCGCACTGAACGAGAGTCTGGCCCAGGACAAGACGGAGCTCAACAAACTCGTGGCTCAGGTACAAGGGCAGTGACCTCTATGGTGTGATGACCGGATGAGGTGCGGGGGATGTAGGCGGAGATGATCAGCCCGCCATCAAATCAGATGTGAAGAGCCGCGCAGGGGTCCGACAATATGGAGGGGCTCCAGGGACTGAGCAGTAAGAGATAACATTAGGAGAATTATGGGGGTTGAAGACTTTTGCAGTGGTCTCACAAGCTGCAGGCGATGGACGTTCATTTACTGTATTCCTTGTTTCAGCTGGAGCAGGATCGGTCGTCCTTACAGGGACAGAAACATGAAGTGGAGCAGGAGAAGGCGTCCATCAGGGATGAGCTGGTCCGGCTGGAGCAGGAGAAGCTGGAGCTGGACACCGAGCGCTTCGGCCTGGATAACTCCCTGCAAGCCATGGAGCAAAGCCGGGAGAAACTACTACTGGAGCTACAGTCACTGCGCAAGGAGAGGGCACATCTACAGGAACAGCTGGGGCAGGTGCGTGCAGGGGATTGTGGGTAGGCTACATACGGAGGGGTAGAGGCCACGTAACAGGGGATTGTGGGTAGGCTACATACGGAGGGGTAGAGGCCACGTAACAGGGGATTGTGGGTAGGCTACATACGGAGGGGTAGATGCCACGTAACGGGATTGTGGGTAGGCTACATACGGAGGGGTAGAGGCCACGTAACGGGATTGTGGGTAGGCTACATACATAGAGGCCACGTAACGGGATTGTGGGTAGGCTACATACATAGAGATAGAGGCCATGTAATAGGGGATTGTGGGTAGGCTACATACAGAGGGATAGAGGCCATGTAATAGGGGATTGTGGGTAGGCTACATACGGAGGGATAGAGGCCACGTAACAGGGGATTGTGGGTAGGCTACATACGGAGGGGTAGAGGCCACGTAACGGGATTGTGGGTAGGCTACATACGGAGGGGTAGAGGCCACGTAACAGGGGATTGTGAGTAGGCTACATACATAGAGATAGAGGCCATGTAACAGGGGATTGTGGGTAGGCTACATACAGAGAGATAGAGGCCATGTAACGGGATTGTGGGTAGGCTACATACAGAGGGATAGAGGCCACGTAACGGGATTGTGGGTAGGCTACATACAGAGGGATAGAGGCCATGTAATAGGGGATTGTGGGTAGGCTACATACGGAGGGGTAGAGGCCACGTAACAGGGGATTGTGGGTAGGCTACATACATAGAGATAGAGGCCATGTAACGGGATTGTGGGTAGGCTACATACAGAGAGATAGAGGCCATGTAACGGGATTGTGGGTAGGCTACATACAGAGGGATAGAGGCCACGTAACGGGATTGTGGGTAGGCTACATACAGAGGGATAGAGGCCATGTAACAGGGGATTGTGGGTAGGCTACATACAGAGGGATAGAGGCCATGTAATAGGGGATTGTGGGTAGGCTACATACATAGAGATAGAGGCCATGTAACAGGGGATTGTGGGTAGGCTACATACAGAGAGATAGAGGCCATGTAATAGGGGATTGTGGGTAGGCTACATACAGAGGGGTAGAGGCCATGTAATAGAGGATTGTGGGTAGGCTACATACAGAGGGATAGAGGCCATGTAAGAGGATTGTGGGTAGGCTACATACATAGAGGCCATGTAATAGAGGATTGTGGGTAGGCTACATACAGAGGGATAGAGGCCATGTAATAGGGGATTGTGGGTAGGCTACATACATAGAGATAGAGGCCATGTAACAGGGGATTGTGGGTAGGCTACATACAGAGAGATAGAGGCCATGTAATAGGGGATTGTGGGTAGGCTACATACATAGAGATAGAGGCCATGTAATAGGGGATTGTGGGTAGGCTACATACAGAGGGATAGAGGCCATGTAATGGGATTGTGGGTAGGCTACATACAGAGGGATAGAGGCCATGTAATGGGATTGTGGGTAGGCTACATACAGAGAGATAGAGGCCATGTAATAGGGGATTGTGGGTAGGCTACATACAGAGGGATAGAGGCCATGTAATAGGGGATTGTGGGTAGGCTACATACATAGAGATAGAGGCCATGTAACAGGGGATTGTGGGTAGGCTACATACAGAGGGATAGAGGCCATGTAACAGGGGATTGTGGGTAGGCTACATACAGAGAGATAGAGGCCATGTAATAGAGGATTGTGGGTAGGCTACATACAGAGGGGTAGAGGCCATGTAATAGGGGATTGTGGGTAGGCTACATACAGAGGGATAGAGGCCATGTAACAGGGGATTGTGGGTAGGCTACATACAGAGGGATAGAGGCCATGTAATAGGGGATTGTGGGTAGGCTACATACAGAGGGATAGAGGCCATGTAACAGGGGATTGTGGGTAGGCTACATACAGAGGGATAGAGGCCATGTAACGGGATTGTGGGTAGGCTACATACAGAGGGATAGAGGCCATGTAAGAGGATTGTGGGTAGGCTACATACAGAGGGATAGAGGCCATGTAATAGAGGATTGTGGGTAGGCTACATACAGAGGGATAGAGGCCATGTAATAGAGGATTGTGGGTAGGCTACATACAGAGGGATAGAGGCCATGTAACGGGATTGTGGGTAGGCTACATACAGAGGGATAGAGGCCATGTAATAGAGGATTGTGGGTAGGCTACATACAGAGGGATAGAGGCCATGTAATAGGGGATTGTGGGTAGGCTACATACAGAGGGATAGAGGCCATGTAATAGGGGATTGTGGGTAGGCTACATACATAGAGATAGAGGCCAATCTAAGGGGGTTGTGAGTAGTAAGGGTACTGGTGTTAAAATGACAGGTAAGTGTTTGTTGAGGTGGGTTTTGGCTGGCCTTGGTACATTGGTAAAATTCAGATCTGACGTCTCCTTTTTTCTGCTAGGTGACCCGTCAGAAGAACGCCCTGAGCGAGGAGCTGGTGCAGAGCCGCAGGGAGGTGGAGCAGCAGAGCGAGGGTCTCCTTCGCGCCTCCAAAGAGAAAGAGGCATTGATGAAGGACAAGGGCAGCCTGGTGGTCCAGCTGACGGCCTCTGAGAGAGAGAACCGGGGGCACTCCGAGGAGATAGCCGTACTCAGGTATTACACAAACATCCTTACATCACTGAGCGTCAGTATGGACCGTGTCCCCATCCATATCATGATAACAGACAGTGATACTTAACTCTTACCCAACCTCCAGCTTCCATTGTTGATTAGGTAAAACTGTGCTGTCTGTAATAATGTCTGTCAGCCTGTAGAGGGCAGCATGACTGTGATCCGGCTGATGCATGTCGCTAAGCAGCAAACTAAACACACAGGTAGCAACACAAGCCACTCCGGGCTGACACCAACAAACTATGGGAGAGGCCGGCTGCAATGAGGGGCCCCAATCCCTGTCTGTCTCCGCAGGTCAGAGAAGGAGACGCTGGAGACGGCCATGTTTGAGATCCAGCAGCAACTCGTCCACGTGACAAACCGCAAGGAGCAGCTAGAGGGAGAAACCCAGAACCTACGGCTGGCAAAGGAGGCGTTACAAGGTAGAGACCGGGAGCTACAGTATAGGGCACTAGACAGGTCATTGGGTAGGGCCTAGGTCTCCAAACTGCACCGACTGTAATCGGGTGGGGCCTAGGTCTCCAAACTGCACCGACTGTAATCGGGTGGGGCCTAGGTCTCCAAACTGCACTGACTGTCATTGGGTAGGGCCTAGGTCTCCAAACTGCACCGACTGTAATCGGGTGGGGCCTAGGTCCCCGAACTGCACTGACTGTCATTGGGTAGGTCCTAGGTCTCCAAACTGCACTGAGTGACATCGGGTAGGGCCTAGGTCTCCAAACTGCACCGACTGTAATCGGGTGGGGCCTAGGTCCCCGAACTGCACTGACTGTCATTGGGTAGGGCCTAGGTCTCCAAACTGCACTGAGTGACATCGGGTAGGGCCTAGGTCTCCAAACTGCACCGACTGTAATCGGGTGGGGCCTAGGTCCCCGAACTGCACTGACTGTCATTGGGTAGAGCCTAGGTCTCCAAACTGCACTGACTGTCATCGGGTGGGGCCTAGGTCCCTGAACTGCACTGACTGTCATTGGGTAGGACCTAGGTCTCCAAACTGCACTGAGTGACATCGGGTAGGTCCTAGGTCCCCGAACTGCACTGACTGTCATTGGGTAGGGCCTAGGTCCCTGAACTGCACTGACTGTCATTGGGTAGGACCTAGGTCTCCAAACTGCACTGAGTGACATCGGGTAGGTCCTAGGTCTCCAAACTGCACTGACTGTCATTGGGTAGGTCCTAGGTCTCCAAACTGCACTGACTGTCATTGGGTAGGGCCTAGGTCTCCAAACTGCACTGACTGTCATTGGGTAGGGCCTAGGTCTCCAAACTGCACTGACTGTCATTGGGTAGGGCCTAGGTCTCCAAACTGCACTGACTGTCATTGGGTAGGGCCTAGGTCTCCAAACTGCACTGACTGTCATTGGGTAGGACCTAGGTCTCCAAACTGCACTGAGTGACATCGGGTAGGTCCTAGGTCTCCAAACTGCACTGACTGTCATTGGGTAGGGCCTAGGTCTCCAAACTGCACTGACTGTCATCGGGTGGGGCCTAGGTCCCTGAACTGCACTGACTGTCATTGGGTAGGACCTAGGTCTCCAAACTGCACTGAGTGACATCGGGTAGGTCCTAGGTCTCCAAACTGCACTGACTGTCATTGGGTAGGGCCTAGGTCTCCAAACTGCACTGAGTGACATCGGGTGGGGCCTAGGTCTCCAAACTGCACTGACTGACATCGGGTGGGACCTAGGTCTCCAAACTGCACTGACTGTCATTGGGTAGGACCTAGGTCTCCAAACTGCACTGACTGTCATCGGGTGGGATCTAGGTCCCCGAACTGCACTGACTGACATCGGGTGGGGCCTAGGTCTCCAAACTGCACTGACTGTCATTGGGTAGGGCCTAGGTCTCCAAACTGCGAGCGTTCAGCTGTTGCTAAACTACAACTCCCAGCATGCCCGGACAGCCGTTGGTTGTATGAGGCTGATGTCATGTGATTCAGCTAGGAGTAACCCCTTCCTGGCCAAGACGTGGGAAAGTATCTGCACCCATTGATGTCTCAGTTTAGACCACTATCACTGGTGCTCATACCTGCTTGTGTCTGGTCCTCTAGCAGAGGTCGGCTCAGTGCGGAGGCAGATGGAGGCCGAGCTCGCTAAACTAGAGCGGGACAAGGAGGCTGCGAACCAGCAACTCAACAACATGGAGAAAGAAGCGCAGATCACCCTGAAGAGCCAGCAGAAGGCCTATGAGGAGGATGTGGAGCGGCTGCTGCAGGAGAAGGTGGGTAACCGAATCCCCCCCCAGCAGGGACCCTCTGCATTTGGTGTTTCTGTAGAACTACAGGCCCCAGCTAAATATATCAAAGGCTTTTGTTAAGAATAAGGATAAATTCACATTATGGAATCTCATAACTAATTTCCACCGGAGGACTGCGCGGACTGCATTGTCATTCCTATAGACAGAATTGCTCACAAATGCATTGGCGTCTATGGGAACAGCAATGCAGTCCGCTCAGTCATAGCGCTGCCCGCGGGATCTCTGGCTGAAATTCCGTCCGGTGATTCCGTAGTGTGAACTGGGCCTAATAGGTGTAAGTGACATGTACTGTTCGGCAGGAGTCAGTCCGCCTAGAGCTGCAGTCAGAGAAAGAAGAGTTACTTCGCCGGCTGACGCAGGAGCGAGAGGAGCTGCTGGCGCGATACGAGAACGAGCGAGAGGAGCTGAGCGAAGAGATCGCCATGTTACAGCAGGAGCGAGACGACGGCTTGTTACAGGCGGAGAGCGAGAAGCAGCAGGTGAGGGAAGCAAACAACGCCATATGGAAGAGGCCCGACCGCGAGGGGCCGGAGTGATGTCACAATATCATCCTGAGCGTCACCTCTCTTGTGTTCACATCTCAGGTGTTATCGCTGAAGGAATCCGAAAAAGCGTCTCTGAGTGAGAAGTTGAGCAACGCGCACAGTACACTGGCCGCCCTCACCCTGGAGATGGAGAGACACAAGCGGGAGAACCAGTCGAGGCAAGAGCAGGATCGGGTGAGTCCCAGGGGGAGACATCACCCCCATAATCTCCACCCGTGAGAGCTGACAATGTGGGGGCGCTGCTGTATAGAGAACTTCAGTGTCCATCAGTGGGACGGGCCCTTATTCACCAGAGCAGCAGACATTGGGGTTCATTTCTGGTGGCTGGGACCCTGTATGCAGTCACTGACTGCTCCCTCTCCACAGAATACCCTCATCTCCATGAACTCTGAGCTGAAGACCCTGCGCGTGCAGTATGAAGAATCGCTGGCGTCTCACGAACGGGAGCTAAAGAGTCTCCAGGAGCAAATCCGAGATCTGGGGAAGCAGCGGGAATCAGGTCTCCGGGAGGTGAGAGATAAACATCTGCCATGTTACTGCAATGAGCGAATCTCTGCTCTGTTCATAACAAAGATCCGCGACCCTGTTTTGGAGGTCTCTGGTGGTGTTTTCCAACCAGGGTCCCCCCAGCTGTTGCCAAACTACAACTCCCAGCATGCCCGGACAGCCTTCGGCTGTCCGGGCATGCTGGGAATTGTAGTTTGGCAACAGCTGGAGGCACTGCTGAGAGTTGTAGTTTTGCCACAGTTGGAGGCACTGCTGAGATTTGTAGTTTTGACACAGCAGGAGGCACTGCTGAGATTTGTAGTTTTGACACAGCAGGAGGCACTGCTGAGATTTGTAGTTTTGACACAGCTGGAGGCACTGCTGAGAGTTGTAGTTTTGACACAGCAGGAGGCACTGCTGAGATTTGTAGTTTTGACACAGCAGGAGGCACTGCTGAGATTTGTAGTTTTGACACAGCAGGAGGCACTGCTGAGATTTGTAGTTTTGACACAGCAGGAGGCACTGCTGAGATTTCTAGTTTTGACACAGCAGGAGGCACTGCTGAGATTTGTAGTTTTGACACAGCAGGAGGCACTGCTGAGATTTGTAGTTTTGACACAGCAGGAGGCACTGCTGAGATTTGTAGTTTTGACACAGCAGGAGGCACTGCTGAGATTTCTAGTTTTGACACAGCAGGAGGCACTGCTGAGATTTCTAGTTTTGACACAGCAGGAGGCACTGCTGAGATTTGTAGTTTTGACACAGCAGGAGGCACTGCTGAGATTTGTAGTTTTGACACAGCAGGAGGCACTGCTGAGATTTCTAGTTTTGACACAGCAGGAGGCACTGCTGAGATTTCTAGTTTTGACACAGCAGGAGGCACTGCTGAGATTTGTAGTTTTGACACAGCAGGAGGCACTGCTGAGATTTGTAGTTTTGACACAGCAGGAGGCACTGCTGAGATTTGTAGTTTTGACACAGCTGGAGGCACTGCTGAGAGTTGTAATTTTGACACAGCAGGAGGCACTGCTGAGATTTGTAATTTTGACACAGCTGGAGGCACTGCTGAGATTTGTAGTTTTGACACAGCAGGAGGCACTGCTGAGATTTGTGGTTTTGACACAGCAGGAGGCACTGCTGAGATTTGTAGTTTTGACACAGCAGGAGGCACTGCTGAGATTTGTAGTTTTGACACAGCAGGAGGCACTGCTGAGATTTGTAGTCTTGACACAGCAGGAGGCACACTGATTGGGAAATTGGAAAGTTGGATAAGGGATAACTAATTTAAAGATGAAATACCCCTTTATTGAATCCTTTGCTGACCTGTTCCCTGCGGTGAGTAAATCTGTGTCTGGTTGGTCTCAGGTGGAGGAGCTGAAGACTCAGCTGTGTGTGGTGGAGGATGCCAGGGACGCGGTGCGGCGGGAGCTGATTGAAGCGCACCGGCGCGTGCGGGATAGTCACGAGTCTGCGGAGGTTCACAAGAAGGAAGTCCTGGATCTGCGCCGACTGCTGAGCGATGAATCCAAAGAGAAGGAAACCGTGCAGAAATCCAATGAGGAGCTCCGGGGAGCAGTGCGGCGGGCCGAGAGCGAGCGCATCAGGTACCGATCCATCTCTCAGGTACCCCACTCCCCCCATCATACACTATATGTCCTGTTATACCCCACATCTCCCATCATACACTATACATCCTATCATACACCACTCCCCCCATCATACACTATACATCCTATCATACACCACCCCTCCCATCATACACTGTACATCCTATCATACACCACTCCCCCCATCATACACTATACATCCTATCATACACCACCCCTCCCATCATACACTATACATCCTATCATATACCACTCCCCCCATCATACACTATACATCCTATCATACCCCACATCTCCCATCATACACTATACATCCTATCATACACCACCCCTCCCATCATACACTATACATCCTATCATACACCACTCCTCCCATCATACACTATACATCCTATCATACACCACTCCTCCCATCATACACTATACATCCTATCATACACCACTCCTCCCATCATACACTATACATCCTATCATACACCACTCCTCCCATCATACACTATACATCCTATCATATACCACTCCTCCCATCATACACTATACATCCTATCATACACCACTCCTCCTATCATACATCACTCCCCCCCATCATACACTATATGTCCTATCATACACCACCCCTCCCATCATACACTATACATCCTATCATACACCACCCCTCCCATCATACACTATACATCCTATCGTACACCACTCCTCCCATCATACACTATACATCCTATCATACACCACTCCTCCCATCATACACTATACATCCTATCATACACCACTCCTCCCATCATACACTATACATCCTATCATACACCACTCCTCCCATCATACACTATATGTCCTGTTATACCCCACATCTCCCATCATACACTATACATCCTATCATACACCACTCCTCCCATCATACACTATACATCCTATCATACACCACTCCTCCCATCATACACTATACATCCTATCATACATCACTCCTCCCATCATACACTATACATCCTATCATACACCACTCCTCCCATCATACACTATACATCCTATCATACATCACTCCTCCCATCATACACTATACATCCTATCATACACCACTCCTCCCATCATACACTATACATCCTATCATACATCACTCCTCCCATCATACACTATACATCCTATCATACATCACTCCTCCCATCATACACTATACATCCTATCATACACCACTCCTCCCATCATACACTATACATCCTATCATACATCACCCCTCCCATCATACACTATACATCCTATCATGCACCACTCCCCCCATCATACACTATACATCCTATCATACATCACCCCTCCCATCATACACTATACATCCTATCATACACCACTCCTCCCATCATACACTATATGTCCTGTTATACCCCACATCTCCCATCATACACTATACATCCTATCATACACCACTCCTCCCATCATACACTATACATCCTATCATACACCACCCCTCCCATCATACACTATACATCCTATCATACACCACTCCCCCCATCATACACTATACATCCTATCATACACCACTCCTCCCATCATACACTGTACATCCTATCATACACCACTCCTCCCATCATACACTATACATCCTATCATACACCACCCCTCCCATCATACACTATACATCCTATCATACACCACTCCCCCCATCATACACTATACATCCTATCATACACCACCCCTCCCATCATACACTATACATCCTATCATACACCACTCCTCCCATCATACACTATACATCCTATCATACACCACTCCCCCCATCATACACTATACATCCTATCATACACCACTCCTCCCATCATACACTATACATCCTATCATACACCACCCCTCCCATCATACACTGTACATCCTATCATACCCCACTCCTCCCATCATACACTATACATCCTATCATACCCCACTCCTCCCATCATACACTATACATCCTATCATACACCACTCCTCCCATCATACACTATACATCCTATCATACACCACCCCTCCCATCATACACTATACATCCTATCATACACCACTCCCCCCATCATACACTATACATCCTATCATACACCACCCCTCCCATCATACACTATACATCCTATCATACACCACTCCTCCCATCATACACTATACATCCTATCATACACCACTCCCCCCATCATACACTATACATCCTATCATACACCACCCCTCCCATCATACACTGTACATCCTATCATACCCCACTCCTCCCATCATACACTATACATCCTATCATACCCCACTCCTCCCATCATACACTATACATCCTATCATACACCACTCCTCCCATCATACACTATACATCCTATCATACACCACTCCTCCCATCATACACTATACATCCTATCATACACCACCCCTCCCGTCATACACTGTACATCCTATCATACACCACCCCTCCCGTCATACACTATACATCCTATCATACACCACTCCTCCCATCATACACTATACATCCTATCATACACCACTCCTCCCATCATACACTATACATCCTATCATACACCACCCCTCCCGTCATACACTGTACATCCTATCATACACCACCCCTCCCGTCATACACTATACATCCTATCATACACCACTCCTCCCATCATACACTATACATCCTATCATACACCACTCCTCCCATCATACACCACTCCTCCCATCATACACTATACATCCTATCATACACCACTCCTCCCATCATACACTATACATCCTATCATACACCACTCCCCCCATCATACACTATACATCCTATCATACACCACTCCTCCCATCATACACTATACATCCTATCATACACCACTCCTCCCATCATACACTATACATCCTATCATACACCACTCCTCCCATCATACACTATACATCCTATCATACACCACTCCTCCCATCATACACTATACATCCTATCATACACCACTCCTCCCATCATACACCACTCCCCCCATCATACACTATATGTCCTGTTATACCCCACATCTCCCATCATACACTATACATCCTATCATACACCACTCCTCCCATCATACACTATACATCCTATCATACACCACTCCTCCCATCATACACTATACATCCTATCATACACCACTCCTCCCATCATACACCACTCCTCCCATCATACCCCACTCCCCCCATCATACACTATATGTCCTGTTATACCCCACATCTCCCATCATACACTATACATCCTATCATACACCACTCCTCCCATCATACACTGTACATCCTATCATACACCACCCCTCCCATCATACACTGTACATCCTATCATACACCACCCCTCCCATCATACACTATACATCCTATCATACACCACCCCTCCCGTCATACACTATACATCCTATCATACACCACTCCTCCCATCATACACTATACGTCCTATCATACACCACTCCTCCCATCATACACTGTACATCCTATCATACACCACTCCTCCCGTCATACACTATACATCCTATCATACACCACTCCTCCCATCATACACTATACATCCTATCATACACCACTCCCCCCATCATACACTATACATCCTATCATACACCACCCCTCCCATCATACACTATACATCCTATCATACACCACCCCTCCCATCATACACTGTACATCCTATCATACACCACTCCTCCCATCATACACTATACATCCTATCATACACCACTCCTCCCATCATACACTATACATCCTATCATACACAACTCCTCCCATCATACACTATACATCCAATCCTACACCACTCCTCCCATCATACACCACCCCTCCCGTCATACACTATACATCCTATCATACACCACCCCTCCCATCATACACTATACATCCTATCATACACCACTCCTCCCATCATACACTATACATCCTATCATACACCACTCCTCCCATCATACACTATACATCCTATCGTACACCACTCCTCCCATCATACACTATACATCCTATCATACACCACTCCTCCCATCATACACCACCCCTCCCATCATACACTGTACATCCTATCATACACCACTCCTCCCATCATACACTATACATCCTATCATATACCACTCCTCCCATCATACACTATACATCCTATCATACACCACTCCTCCCATCATACACTATACATCCTATCATACACCACTCCTCCTATCATACACCACTCCTCCCATCATACACTATACATCCTATCATACACCACTCCTCCCATCATACACCACTCCTCCCATCATACACCACTCCTCCCATCATACACTGTACATCCTATCATACACCACCCCTCCCGTCATACACTATACGTCCTATCATACACCCCTCCTCCCATCATACACTATACATCCCATCATACACCACCCCTCCCATCATACACTATACATCCTATCATACACCACCCCTCCCGTCATACACTATACATCCTATCATACACCACCCCTCCCATCATACACTATACATCCTATCATACACCACCCCTCCCGTCATACACTGTACATCCTATCATACACCACTCCTCCCATCATACACTATACATCCTATCATACACCACTCCTCCCATCATACACCACTCCTCCCATCATACACTATACATCCTATCATACACCACCCCTCCCATCATACACTATACATCCTATCATACACCACTCCTCCCATCATACACCACTCCTCCCATCATACACCACTCCCCCCATCATACACTATATGTCCTGTTATACCCCACATCTCCCATCATACACTATACATCCTATCATACACCACTCCCCCCATCATACACTATACATCCTATCATACACCACCCCTCCCATCATACACTATACATCCTATCATACACCACCCCTCCCGTCATACACTATACATCCTATCATACACCACCCCTCCCATCATACACTATACATCCTATCATACACCACCCCTCCCGTCATACACTATACATCCTATCATACCCCACTCCTCCCATCATACACTGTACATCCTATCATACACCACTCCTCCCATCATACACTGTACATCCTATCATACACCACTCCTCCTATCATACACCACCCCTCCCATCATACACTATACATCCTATCATATACCACCCCTCCCATCATACACTATATGTCCTGTTATACCCCACATCTCCCATCATACACTATACATCCTATCATATACCACCCCTCCCATCATACACTATATGTCCTGTTATACCCCACATCTCCCATCATACACTATACATCCTATCATACACCACCCCTCCCGTCATACACTATATGTCCTGTTATACCCCACATCTCCCAACATACACTATACATCCTATCATACACCACTCCTCCCATCATACACTATATGTCCTGTTATACCCCACATCTCCCAACATACACTATACATCCTATCATACACCACTCCTCCCATCATACACTATACATCCTATCATATACCACTCCCCCCATCATACACTATACATCCTATCATACCCCACTCCTCCCATCATACACTGTACATCCTATCATACACCACCCCTCCCATCATACACTGTACATCCTATCATACACCACTCCTCCTATCATACACCACTCCTCCCATCATACACTGTACATCCTATCATACACCACTCCTCCTATCATACACCACTCCTCCCATCATACACTATACATCCTATCATATACCACTCCTCCCATCATACACTATACATCCTATCATACACCACTCCTCCCATCATACACTATACATCCTATCGTACACCACTCCTCCCATCATACACCACTCCTCCCATCATACACTATACATCCTATCGTACACCACTCCTCCCATCATACACTATACATCCTATCATATACCACTCCTCCCATCATACACTATACATCCTATCATATACCACTCCTCCCATCATACACTATACATCCTATCATACACCACTCCTCCCATCATACACCACCCCTCCCATCATACACTGTACATCCTATCATACACCACCCCTCCCGTCATACACTATACATCCTATCATATACCACTCCTCCCATCATACACTATACATCCTATCATACACCACTCCTCCCATCATACACCACCCCTCCCATCATACACTATACATCCTATCATACACCACCCCTCCCGTCATACACTATACATCCTATCATACACCACCCCTCCCGTCATACACTATACATCCTATCATACACCACTCCTCCCATCATACACTATACGTCCTATCATACACCACTCCTCCCATCATACACTGTACATCCTATCATACACCACTCCTCCCGTCATACACTATACATCCTATCATACACCACTCCTCCCATCATACACTATACATCCTATCATACACCACTCCTCCCATCATACACTATACATCCTATCATACACCACTCCTCCCATCATACACCACCCCTCCCATCATACACTGTACATCCTATCATACACCACTCCTCCCATCATACACTATACATCCTATCATACACCACTCCTCCCATCATACACTATACATCCTATCATACACCACTCCTCCCATCATACACTATATATCCAATCCTACACCACTCCTCCCATCATACACCACCCCTCCCATCATACACTATACATCCTATCATACACCACTCCTCCCATCATACACCACCCCTCCCATCATACACTATACATCCTATCATACACCACTCCTCCCATCATACACCACCCCTCCCATCATACACTATACATCCTATCATACACCACTCCTCCCATCATACACCACCCCTCCCATCATACACTATACATCCTATCATACACCACCCCTCCCGTCATACACCACTCCTCCCATCATACACTATACATCCTATCATACACCACTCCCCCCATCATACACTATACATCCTATCATACACCACCCCTCCCATCATACACTGTACATCCTATCATACACCACTCCTCCCATCATACACTGTACATCCTATCATACACCACTCCTCCTATCATACACCACCCCTCCCATCATACACTATACATCCTATCATATACCACCCCTCCCATCATACACTATATGTCCTGTTATACCCCACATCTCCCATCATACACTATACATCCTATCATATACCACTCCTCCCATCATACACTATACATCCTATCATACACCACTCCTCCCATCATACACTATACATCCTATCGTACACCACTCCTCCCATCATACACTATACATCCTATCATACACCACTCCTCCCATCATACACCACCCCTCCCATCATACACTGTACATCCTATCATACACCACTCCTCCCATCATACACTATACATCCTATCATATACCACTCCTCCCATCATACACTATACATCCTATCATACACCACTCCTCCCATCATACACTATACATCCTATCATACACCACTCCTCCTATCATACACCACTCCTCCCATCATACACTATACATCCTATCATACACCACTCCTCCCATCATACACCACTCCTCCCATCATACACCACTCCTCCCATCATACACTGTACATCCTATCATACACCACCCCTCCCGTCATACACTATACGTCCTATCATACACCCCTCCTCCCATCATACACTATACATCCCATCATACACCACCCCTCCCATCATACACTATACATCCTATCATACACCACCCCTCCCGTCATACACTATACATCCTATCATACACCACCCCTCCCATCATACACTATACATCCTATCATACACCACCCCTCCCGTCATACACTGTACATCCTATCATACACCACTCCTCCCATCATACACTATACATCCTATCATACACCACTCCTCCCATCATACACTATACATCCTATCATACACCACTCCTCCCATCATACACTATACATCCTATCATACACCACCCCTCCCATCATACACTGTACATCCTATCATACACCACTCCTCCCATCATACACTATACATCCTATCATACACCACTCCTCCCATCATACACTATACATCCTATCATACACCACTCCTCCCATCATACACTATACATCCAATCCTACACCACTCCTCCCATCATACACCACCCCTCCCGTCATACACTATACATCCTATCATACACCACCCCTCCCATCATACACCACTCCTCCCATCATACACCACCCCTCCCATCATACACTATACATCCTATCATACACCACTCCTCCCATCATACACTATACATCCTATCATACACCACTCCTCCCATCATACACCACCCCTCCCATCATACACTATACATCCTATCATACACCACTCCTCCCGTCATACACTATACATCCTATCATACACCACTCCTCCCATCATACACTATACGTCCTATCATACACCACTCCTCCCATCATACACTATACGTCCTATCATACACCACTCCTCCCATCATACACTATACGTCCTATCATACACCACTCCTCCCGTCATACACTATACATCCTATCATACACCACTCCTCCCATCATACACCACCCCTCCCATCATACACTATACATCCTATCATACACCACTCCCCCCATCATACACTATACATCCTATCATACACCACTCCTCCCATCATACACTATACATCCTATCATACACCACTCCTCCCATCATACACCACCCCTCCCATCATACACTATACATCCTATCATACACCACCCCTCCCGTCATACACTATACATCCTATCATATACCACTCCTCCCATCATACACTATACATCCTATCATACACCACTCCTCCTATCATACACCACTCCTCCCATCATACACTATACGTCCTATCATACACCACTCCTCCCATCATACACTATACATCCTATCATACACCACTCCTCCTATCATACACCACCCCTCCCATCATACACTATACATCCTATCATATACCACCCCTCCCATCATACACTATACATCCTATCATACACCACTCCTCCCATCATACACTATACATCCTATCATACACCACTCCTCCCATCATACACTATACATCCTATCATACACCACTCCTCCCATCATACACTATACATCCTATCATACACCACTCCTCCCATCATACACTATACATCCTATCATACACCACTCCTCCCATCATACACTATACATCCTATCATACACCACTCCTCCCATCATACACTATACATCCTATCATACACCACCCCTCCCATCATACACTATACATCCTATCATACACCACTCCTCCCATCATACACTATACGTCCTATCATACACCACTCCCCCCATCATACACTATACATCCTATCATACACCACTCCCCCCATCATACACTATACATCCTATCATACACCACTCCCCCCATCATACACCACACGTTTTCTCTTACACCATATTGGAGTCGCGTTCCTGTTCCGAGCTCCTCACCCGTATTTTCTCCCCCCGCAGCCTGAAGCGCAGTAATGAGGAGAAGGAGCAGCGTCTTTCAGTCTTGGAGGAGTCTCGAGCAGCTATGGAGAAGGAGGCATCGGATCTGCGCAGCAACCTGAGGGAGGTGGAGCGGTCACGGCTGGAGGCGCGGAGGGAACTGCAGGATCTCCGCAGACAGGTGAGCAGGATGGGGGCTATGCTTGGTGAAGATGGGGACTGATGGTGGTGACCCCCAGGGGCTCGGTCTTTAGCATTTTACCCTTGAGAAGGCAGCAGCATATGGTATGTAGCAGGGGAGGAACTACAAATCCCAGCATTATCTACCAGGAATGTCAGGTCCCTGTTCTTTCAGTCAGTGCCCAATCTCACATCTCTCTTTTATTTTTCAGCTGAAGGTTCTGGATGATGAGGGTGTGAAGCGCGGCCGGGATCTGGCGGAGGTGCAGACGCGTCTGTCTATGTTTGAACAGCGGGAAGAGGAGACGCGCAGAGACACCTTCTCCCTGAAACAGAAGCTCCTGGAGACTGAGAACGGCCGCGAAGCCGCCAGAAAAGAGGTGAGCGAGTGCGTCCGTACTGTGTGAGGATGGGCGGCCACGGACCACGTTACTGACCTCTCCTCCCCCACAGCTCGGCGCCCTCCAGAGGAAGCTGTCCGAGATGGAGACCGACTTCAGCCTTCGGGAGAAGGAGCTTCAGGGCAGCCTGGAGGAGGCGCGAGGCAATGAGAAGAAGCTGCTGGACAACACGCGCAACCTGGAGATCAAACTCCTCGCGTCACAGGAGGAGGTGGCCCAGCTGAGCCTGAAACTGAGCGCCAGCGAGGGCCGCGTGCACGGACTGGAGGCCGAACTGTCCCGGCTGGAGGGGCTGAAGAGGGAGCTGGAGTTCAAGCTGAGCAGCGTCCACTCTGCCCTAAGGAGGACACTGGGGATCGGCCGCGCCGGACGCACACCGAGCCCAGCCGTACGAGGGCGCAGTGGCTCCCCCAAGAGGACATTCTCACCTCTGAAGGGTAAATCTTATTATACAAATAACTCTGTGACCTCACGGGAAGGTTCCCCCCACATCACAGTCTCCTCTTCACCTAGGATTCGACAACACGTACACGACCACCACTGATGGGCGGGGCAGCCCCATCCCCCGCACGGGAAGTCCAGAACGCAGCAAGACCCCAGAGAGGGCGACGTCACCCACCCGCGGGGAGCTGCTGACCGCAGACATTGACCCGGAGGTGATTCGAGGCGCACTGCGCGATTTTCTCCAGGAACTGCGGGACACTCAGCGAGAAAGGGTGAGAAACGGAGTCAGGTGATCTATGGTGGTCGCCACCTGTTCTATAACAGCAGTGTATTCCCAAACAATGTGCCTCCAGCTGTTGCAAAATTAGAACTCCCAGTAAGCCCAGACAGCCTTGGTAGGGAACCGCTGCTATGGATCATTCAACTTCAACCCATGGCTTTCCAGCTGTTGCAATTCTACAACTCCCAGCCTTTGACTGTCCGGGCATGCTGGGAGTTGTAGTTTTGCGACAGCTGAAGGAAGGAAACCTGGATCATTCAGCTTCAACCCTGGTAGGGAAACACTGCTATGGATCATTCAGCTTTAACCCATGGCTTTCAAGCTGTTGCAAAACTATAACTCCCAGCATACCCGGACAGCCTTTGGCATGCTGAGAGTTGTAGTTTTGCAACAGCTGAGGCACCCTGATTAGAAAAAAGTGCTATGAATCATTCATTTCCAACCCATGGCTTTTCAGTTTTTGCAAAACTACAACTCCCAGTGTGCCTGGACAGCCTTTGGCATGCTAAGAGTTGTAGTTTTGCAACAGCTGAAGTCACCCTGGTAGGGAAACACTGCTATGGATCATTCAGCTTCAACCCAGCATGCCCGGTGTGTCCCTACCAGGATGCCTTCAGCTATTGCAAAACTACAACTCCCAGCATGCCCAGACAGCCAAAGGCTGGGAGTTGTAGAATTGCAACAGCTGGAGGCACCCTGATTTGAAAAAAATGCTATGAATCATTCATCTCCAACCCATGGCTTTCCAGCTGTTGCAAAACTACAACTCCCAGCATGCCCGGACACACTGTATTACAGGGATGTGTTATGTACCTCCTACGAGTGTCTCCCCAGTGAAGGGATTAAATAAGAGCGGGAGCCATCACTCAGAATGTGTAGGTCTTGTGCTGGCCATGCGTTATAGTGACAGTATAGATCGGGCACGTCTGCTAACAGGCACATGTTACCAACCTCACATACCCTGGGGCCTGAACTACTTACCAGATGACTGACCTGTGACGGCCACAAACCTAAAATCCTTTCTCTGTTGTAGGACGATCTGCGCACACAGGTTGGGGCCGCGTCCCGGCAGATGGTGGAGATAAAGGCCGAGAAGGATGAAGCCACCACCCGAGTGCAGCAGCTACAGAAAATGCTGTCCGAGGCTGAAGAGGGTGAGGAGTGCTTCAGAGGGTGGGCTGCAGGTGCTTCAGGGGGTGGGCAGCGAGTGTTTCAGAGGGTGGGCTGCAAGCGCTTCAGAGGGTGGGCTGCGGGTGCTTCAGAGGGTGGGCTGCAGGTGCTTCAGAGGGTGGGCAGCGAGTGTTTCAGAGGGTGGGCTGCAAGCGCTTCAGAGGGTGGGCTGCAAGCGCTTCAGAGGGTGGGCTGCGGGTGCTTCAGAGGGTGGGCTGCGGGTGCTTCAGAGGGTGGGCTGCGAGTGCTTCAGAGGGTGGGCTGCGAGTGCTTCAGAGGGTGGGCTGCGAGGGCTTCAGAGGGTGGGCTGCAAGTGCTTCAGAGGGTGGGCTGCGGGTGCTTCAGAGGGTAGGCTGCGGTGGGCTGCGAACGCTTCAGGGGGTGGGCTGCGAGCGCTTCAGAGGGTGGGCTGCGAGCGCTTCAGAGGGTGGGCTGCGAGCGCTTCAGGGGGTGGGCTGCGAGCGCTTCAGGGGGTGGGCTGCGAGCGCTTCAGGGGGTGGGCTGCGAGCGCTTCAGGGGGTGGGCTGCGAGCGCTTCAGGGGGTGGGCTGCGAGCGCTTCAGAGGGTGGGCTGTGAGCGCTTCAGAGGGTGGGCTGTGGGCGCTTCAGGAGGTGGTCTGCGAGCGCTTCAGAGGGTGGGCTGCGGGCGCTTCAGAGGGTGGGCTGCGGGTGCTTCAGAGGGTGGGCTGCGGGTGCTTCAGGGGGTGGCCTGCGAGCGCTTCAGAGGGTGGGCTGCGAGCGCTTCAGAGGGTGGGCTGCGGGCGCTTCAGGAGGTGGGCTGCGAGCGCTTCAGAGGGTGGGCTGCGGGTGCTTCAGAGGGTGGGCTGCGAGCGCTTCAGGGGGTGGCCTGCGAGCGCTTCAGAGGGTGGGCTGTGGGTGCTTCAGAGGGTGGGCTGCGAGCGCTTCAGGGGGTGGGCTGCGAGCGCTTCAGAGGGTGGGCTGCCTCCTATTATCTTCTGTTTGATACAATTCTTTATACTTCTACAGGGAAGCGCGCAGCAGACGGGAAGCTGAGTGCTGTGCAGACCACGCTGATCCTGCAGGAGGAAACGCTGCGGCGCTGCGACCGGGAGCGCAAGATAGGGCTGGAGAAAGCTGCGAGTCTGGAGCGGAGCCTGCAGGCGGCGGAGAGCGAGCACAGGGCGGCCCAGGTATTATTCATAGAGAAGAATATATCTACAATAATGACTCTGAAGCCAGTGTTTTCCAACCATGTTGCCTCCAGCTGTTTGAAAACATGCTGGGAGTTGTAGTTTTGCAACAGCTGGAGGCACACTGGATGGGAAACACTGCTGTAAGCCGACACTCTGAATGCAGGTGAATATTTTGCAGCCAGCACTAGCGAAGCTCCATAGATCTATGTGCAGTGAGCGCCCCCTAATGGTGTCTGCAGACCAGCACAGGGTCTCTTCCTCCCTCCATAGATCTATGCCCAGTGAGCGCCCCCTAATGGTGACTGCAGACCAGCACAGGGTCTCCTCCTCCCTCCATAGATCTATGTGCAGTGAGCGCCCCCTAATGGTGTCTGCAGACCAGCACAGGGTCTCTTCCTCCCTCCATAGATCTATGCCCAGTGAGCGCCCCCTAATGGTGACTGCAGACCAGCACAGGGTCTCCTCCTCCCTCCATAGATCTATGTGCAGTGAGCGCCCCCTAATGGTGTCTGCAGACCAGCACAGGGTCTCTTCCTCCCTCCATAGATCTATGTGCAGTGAGCGCCCCCTAATGGTGTCTGCAGACCAGCACAGTGTCTCCTCCTCCCTCCATAGATCTATGTGCAGTGAGCGCCCCCTAATGGTGTCATGGCTGACAGCTGGTTCTGGGTTTGTCCTCTGTGCAGATGCATTAACCCCGTCTTCTCCTTTGTCCACCAGGAGAAAGTCAATAAGATGAAAGCGAATGAAGCGAAACTTGACAGCGACAAACGTCGATTGAAGGAAGTGCTGGACGCCGCCGAGAATCGCAACACTAAGCTGGAGCTGTCCCGGAGAGGACTGGAGGGCGAGCTGCAGAGGGTCCGACTGGTGCTGGCCGACCGGGAGGCTGAGATGCAAGACATGCAGCAGCGGATAGAAGGGCTGCAGAGACAGGTGAGCAGAACATGATGTAGCAGAGCTGTAATACCAGACAAAACCATGAACAGGAGGGGCGCAGTTCCAGATCCTTCCCTTATATGTTACGCATACACTATATACCAGAATTTCCCAACCAGGGCGCCTCCAGCTGTTGCAAAACTACAACTCCCAGCATGCCCAGACAGCCTTCGGCTGTCTGGGCATGCTGGGAGTTGTAGTTTTTCAACAGCTGGAGGCCCCTAGGTTGGGAAGCACTGCTCTATACGCTTTATATAAATAGTTGCGGATTATTATCTATTGACCCCCTGCGCTCTGCAGCTGTCGGACAGTGAGATGAAGGTGGGCTCGCTGCAGCTGTGTGTGGACCGCCTGAACACCACGCTGGGGAAGGTCCAGGACAGCGAGAACGTATTAAAGGAGAAGGTGCTGAGCTTGTCCAGTGCCCTGTCCGAGAGCAACTCCAGCACCAGCGCCTCCCAGGAGAAGACGGGACAACTGCAGAAGCTTCTGACCTCCAGCGACCACGAGAGACGCATCCTGCAGGTCAGTCCTCTGCAGAACATCGCACCTCTGAACACCATATACTAGACTGCGCCCTGATGTCTGTTCCTTCACCAGGAGCGTCTGGAGGCGGCGCGGATCGCCGTGGCTGATGGGAAGAAGCAGAATGCGGGGTTAATGGAGCAGATCCAGGAGCTGAGGGATGAAGCGGCAGAAGGAGAAGTGCGTCGCGTGGAGCTGGAAGGACAGGCCCGACAACTGCAGGAGGTTTGTTACTATTGATGCCGAGAGACATTCCCAGGGCCCCCCCCCCCATATATATATTCAGTGTCTCATATATGACCCCCCCCATATTTATATTCAGTGTCTCATATATGACCCCCCCCATATATAT
The DNA here is from genome assembly GCF_029499605.1 of Hyla sarda. NCBI lineage: Eukaryota > Metazoa > Chordata > Amphibia > Anura > Hylidae > Hyla > Hyla sarda. The sequence goes on along the minus strand of NC_079198.1, from coordinate 3,749,880 downwards.
ATTCAGTGTCTCATATATGACCCCCCCATATTTACATTCAGTGTCTCATATATGAACCCCCCCCCCATATATATATTCAGTGTCTCATATATGACCCCCCCCATATTTATATTCAGTGTCTCATATATGACCCCCCCCATATTTATATTCAGTGTCTCATATATGACCCCCCCCCCATATTTATATTCAGTGTCTCATATATGACCCCCCCCATATTTACATTCAGTGTCTCATATATGACCCCCCCCATATTTATATTCAGTGTCTCATATATGACCCCCCCCATATTTATATTCAGTGTCTCATATATGACCCCCCCCCCATATTTATATTCAGTGTCTCATATATGACCCCCCCATATTTACATTCAGTGTCTCATATATGACCCCCCCCCATATTTATATTCAGTGTCTCATATATGACCCCCCCCATATTTATATTCAGTGTCTCATATATGACCCCCCCATATTTACATTCAGTGTCTCATATATGACCCCCCCATATTTATATTCAGTGTCTCATATATGACCCCCCCATATTTATATTCAGTGTCTCATATATGACCCCCCCCATATATATATTCAGTGTCTCATACATGACCCCCCCCCATATTTATATTCAGTGTCTCATATATGACCCCCCCCCATATATATATTCAGTGTCTCATACATGACCCCCCCATATATATATTCAGTGTCTCATACATGACCCCCCCCCATATTTATATTCAGTGTCTCATATATGACCCCCCCATATTTACATTCAGTGTCTCATATATGACCCCCCCATATTTATATTCAGTGTCTCATATATCACCCCCCCCCCATATTTATATTCAGTGTCTCATATGACCCCCCCCATATTTATATTGAGTGTCATATATATGACCCCCCCCCATATTTACATTCAGTGTCTCATATATGACCCCCCCCATATATTTATATTCAGTGTCTCATATATGACCCCCCCATATATTTATATTCAGTGTCTCATATATGACCCCCCCCCCATATATTTATATTCAGTGTCTCATATATGACCCCCCCCCCGCATATTTATATTCAGTGTCTCATATATGACCCCCCCATATTTATATTCAGTGTCTCATATATGACCCCCCCCATATTTATATTCAGTGTCTCATACATGACCCCCCCCATATCTATATTCAGTGTCTCATATGACCCCCCCCCCATATATTTATATTCAGTGTCTCATATATGACCCCCCCCCCCGCATATTTATATTCAGTGTCTCATATATGACCCCCCCCCCATATTTATATTCAGTGTCTCATATATGACCCCCCCCCCATATATTTATATTCAGTGTCTCATATATGACCCCCCCATATATTTATATTCAGTGTCTCATATATGACCCCCCCATATATTTATATTCAGTGTCTCATATATGACCCCCCCCATATATTTATATTCAGTGTCTCATATATGACCCCCCCCATATATTTATATTCAGTGTCTCATATGACCCCCCCCCATATATTTATATTCAGTGTCTCATATATGACCCCCCCCATATATTTATATTCAGTGTCTCATATATGACCCCCCCATATATTTATATTCAGTGTCTCATATATGACCCCCCCATATATTTATATTCAGTGTCTCATATATGACCCCCCCCCCATATATTTATATTCAGTGTCTCATAGATGACCCCCCCCCCATATATTTATATTCAGTGTCTCATATATGACCCCCCCATATATTTATATTCAGTCTCATATATGACCCCCCCATATTTATATTCAGTGTCTCATATATGACCCCCCCCATATATTTATATTCAGTGTCTCATATATGACCCCCCCCCATATATTTATATTCAGTGTCTCATATATGACCCCCCCCATATATTTATATTCAGTGTCTCATATATGACCCCCCCCATATATTTATATTCAGTGTCTCATATATGACCCCCCCCCATATATTTATATTCAGTGTCTCATATATGACCCCCCCCCATATATTTATATTCAGTGTCTCATATATGACCCCCCCCCCCATATATTTATATTCAGTGTCTCATATATGACCCCCCCCATATATTTATATTCAGTGTCTCATATATGACCCCCCCCCATATATTTATATTCAGTGTCTCATATATGACCCCCCCCATATATTTATATTCAGTGTCTCATATATGACCCCCCCCCCATATATTTATATTCAGTGTCTCATATATGACCCCCCCATATATTTATATTCAGTGTCTCATATATGACCCCCCCCCCCATATTTATATTCAGTGTCTCATATATGACCCCCCCCATATATTTATATTCAGTGTCTCATTTATGACCCCCCCCATATATTTATATTCAGTGTCTCATATATGACCCCCCCATATTTATATTCAGTGTCTCATATATGACCCCCCCCCCATATATTTATATTCAGTGTCTCATATATGACCCCCCCCATATATTTATATTCAGTGTCTCATATATGACCCCCCCCCATATATTTATATTCAGTGTCTCATATATGACCCCCCCCCATATATTTATATTCAGTGTCTCATATATGACCCCCCCATATATTTATATTCAGTGTCTCATATATGACCCCCCCCCCATATATTTATATTCAGTGTCTCATATATGACCCCCCCATATTTATATTCAGTGTCTCATATGACCCCCCCCATATATTTATATTCAGTGTCTCATATATGACCCCCCCCCATATATTTATATTCAGTGTCTCATATATGACCCCCCCCCATATTTACATTCAGTGTCTCATATGACCCCCCCCATATATTTTTATTCAGTGTCTCATATATGACCCCCCCCATATTTATATTCAGTGTCTCATATATGACCCCCCCATATTTATATTCAGTGTCTCATATATGACCCCCCCCCATATATTTATATTCAGTGTCTCATATATGACCCCCCCCCATATATTTATATTCAGTGTCTCATATATGACCCCCCCCCTATATATAAATATTCAGTTTCTCATATATGACCCCCCCCCATATATTTATATTCAGTGTCTCATATATGACCCCCCCATATTTATATTCAGTGTCTCATATATGACCCCCCCATATATTTATATTCAGTGTCTCATATATGACCCCCCCCCCCCATATTTATATTCAGTGTCTCATATATGACCCCCCCCATATATTTATATTCAGTGTCTCATATATGACCCCCCCCTATATATAAATATTCAGTGTCTCATATATGACCCCCCCCCATATATTTATATTCAGTGTCTCATATATGACCCCCCCCCATATATTTATATTCAGTTTCTCATATATGACCCCCCCCATATATTTATATTCAGTGTCTCATATATGACCCCCCCCCATATATTTATATTCAGTTTCTCATATATGACCCCCCCCATATATTTATATTCAGTGTCTCATATATGACCCCCCCCATATATTTATATTCAGTTTCTCATATATGACCCCCCCCCCATATATTTATATTCAGTTTCTCATATATGACCCCCCCCATATATTTATATTCAGTTTCTCATATATGACCCCCCCCCATATATAAATATTCAGTGTCTCATATATGACCCCCCCCATATATTTATATTCAGTGTCTCATATATGACCCCCCCCATATATTTATATTCAGTGTCTCATATATGACCCCCCCCCCATATTTATATTCAGTGTCTCATATATGACCCCCCCCCATATATTTATATTCAGTGTCTCATATATGACCCCCCCCCATATATTTATATTCAGTGTCTCATATATGACCCCCCCCATATATTTATATTCAGTGTCTCATATATGACCCCCCCCCATATATTTATATTCAGTGTCTCATATATGACCCCCCCCCATATATTTATATTCAGTGTCTCATATATGACCCCCCCCCATATATTTATATTCAGTGTCTCATATATGACCCCCCCCATATATTTATATTCAGTGTCTCATATATGACCCCCCCATATTTATATTCAGTGTCTCATATATGACCCCCCCATATTTATATTCAGTGTCTCATATATGACCCCCCCCCATATTTATATTCAGTGTCTCATATATGACCCCCCCCCCTATATTTATATTCAGTGTCTCATATATGACCCCCCCCCATATATTTATATTCAGTGTCTCATATATGACCCCCCCCCATATATTTATATTCAGTGTCTCATATATGACCCCCCCCATATTTATATTCAGTGTCTCATATATGACCCCCCCCATATTTATATTCAGTGTCTCATATATGACCCCCCCCCATATATTTATATTCATTGTCTCATATATGACCCCCCCCCCATATATTTATATTCAGTGTCTCATATATGACCCCCCCCCATATATTTATATTCAGTGTCTCATATATGACCCCCCCCATATATTTATATTCAGTGTCTCATATATGACCCCCCCCCATATTTATATTCAGTGTCTCATATATGACCCCCCCCATATATTTATATTCAGTGTCTCATATATGACCCCCCCCATATTTACATTCAGTGTCTCATATATGACCCCCCCATATATTTATATTCAGTGTCTCATATATGACCCCCCCCCCATATATTTATATTCAGTGTCTCATATATGACCCCCCCCATATATTTATATTCAGTGTCTCATATATGACCCCCCCCCATATTTTATATTCAGTGTCTCATATATGACCCCCCCCATATATTTATATTCAGTGTCTCATATATGACCCCCCCCCATATATTTATATTCAGTGTCTCATATATGACCCCCCCCCATATTTATATTCAGTGTCTCATATATGACCCCCCCCCATATATTTATATTCAGTGTCTCATATATGACCCCCCCCCCATATATTTATATTCAGTGTCTCATATATGACCCCCCCCCCATATATTTATATTCAGTGTCTCATATATGACCCCCCCCATATATTTATATTCAGTGTCTCATATATGACCCCCCCCCCCCATATATTTATATTCAGTGTCTCATATATGACCCCCCCCCATATATTTATATTCAGTGTCTCATATATGACCCCCCCCCATATTTATATTCAGTGTCTCATATATGACCCCCCCCCATATATTTATATTCAGTGTCTCATATATGACCCCCCCCATATATTTATATTCAGTGTCTCATATATGACCCCCCCCATATATTTATATTCAGTGTCTCATATATGACCCCCCCCATATATTTATATTCAGTGTCTCATATATGACCCCCCCCCATATATTTATATTCAGTGTCTCATATATGACCCCCCCCCATATATTTATATTCAGTGTCTCATATATGACCCCCCCCCATATATTTATATTCAGTGTCTCATATATGACCCCCCCCCATATATTTATATTCAGTGTCTCATATATGACCCCCCCCCATATATTTATATTCAGTGTCTCATATATGACCCCCCCCATATATTTATATTCAGTGTCTCATATATGACCCCCCCCATATATTTATATTCAGTGTCTCATATATGACCCCCCCCATATATTTATATTCAGTGTCTCATATATGACCCCCCCCCATATATTTATATTCAGTGTCTCATATATGACCCCCCCCCATATATTTATATTCAGTGTCTCATATATGACCCCCCCCATATATTTATATTCAGTGTCTCATATATGACCCCCCCCCATATATTTATATTCAGTGTCTCATATATGACCCCCCCCATATATTTATATTCAGTGTCTCATATATGACCCCCCCCATATATTTATATTCAGTGTCTCATATATGACCCCCCCCCATATATTTATATTCAGTGTCTCATATATGACCCCCCCCCATATATTTATATTCAGTGTCTCATATATGACCCCCCCCATATATTTATATTCAGTGTCTCATATATGACCCCCCCCCATATATTTATATTCAGTGTCTCATATATGACCCCCCCATATATATATATTCAGTGTCTCATATATGACCCCCCCCCATATATTTATATTCAGTGTCTCATATATGACCCCCCCCATATATTTATATTCAGTGTCTCATATATGACCCCCCCCATATATTTATATTCAGTGTCTCATATATGACCCCCCCCATATATTTATATTCAGTGTCTCATATATGACCCCCCCCATATATTTATATTCAGTGTCTCATATATGACCCCCCCCATATATTTATATTCAGTGTCTCATATATGACCCCCCCCCATATATATATTCAGTGTCTCATATATGACCCCCCCCATATATTTATATTCAGTGTCTCATATATGACCCCCCCATATATTTATATTCAGTGTCTCATATATGACCCCCCCCCATATATTTATATTCAGTGTCTCATATATGACCCCCCCCATATATTTATATTCAGTGTCTCATATATGACCCCCCCCCATATATTTATATTCAGTGTCTCATATATGACCCCCCCCCATATATTTATATTCAGTGTCTCATATATGACCCCCCCCCATATATTTATATTCAGTGTCTCATATATGACCCCCCCCATATATTTATATTCAGTGTCTCATATATGACCCCCCCCATATATTTATATTCAGTGTCTCATATATGACCCCCCCCATATATTTATATTCAGTGTCTCATATATGACCCCCCCCATATTTATATTCAGTGTCTCATATATGACCCCCCCCCATATATTTATATTCAGTGTCTCATATATGACCCCCCCCATATTTATATTCAGTGTCTCATATATGACCCCCCCCCCATATATTTATATTCAGTGTCTCATATATGACCCCCCCCCATATATTTATATTCAGTGTCTCATATATGACCCCCCCCCATATATTTATATTCAGTGTCTCATATATGACCCCCCCATATATAGTTATATTCAAGTGTCTCATATATGACCCCCCCCCATATATTTATATTCAGTGTCTCATATATGACCCCCCCCATATATTTATATTCAGTGTCTCATATATGACCCCCCCCATATATTTATATTCAGTGTCTCATATATGACCCCCCCCATATTTATATTCAGTGTCTCATATATGACCCCCCCCCCATATATATATATTCAGTGTCTCATATATGACCCCCCCCCCATATTTATATTCAGTGTCTCATATATGACCCCCCCCCATATATTTATATTCAGTGTCTCATATATGACCCCCCCCATATATAAATATTCAGTGTCTCATATATGACCCCCCCCCATATATTTATATTCAGTGTCTCATATATGACCCCCCCCATATTTATATTCAGTGTCTCATATATGACCCCCCCCATATTTATATTCAGTGTCTCATATATGACCCCCCCCATATATTTATATTCAGTGTCTCATATATGACCCCCCCCATATATAAATATTCAGTGTCTCATATATGACCCCCCCCCCATATATTTATATTCAGTGTCTCATATATGACCCCCCCCATATATTTATATTCAGTGTCTCATATATGACCCCCCCCATATATTTATATTCAGTGTCTCATATATGACCCCCCCCCATATATAAATATTCAGTGTCTCATATATGACCCCCCCCCATATATTTATATTCAGTGTCTCATATATGACCCCCCCCCATATATTTATATTCAGTGTCTCATATATGACCCCCCCCATATATATATATTCAGTGTCTCATATATGACCCCCCCCCATATATTTATATTCAGTGTCTCATATATGACCCCCCCATATATTTATATTCAGTGTCTCATATATGACCCCCCCCATATATTTATATTCAGTGTCTCATATATGACCCCCCCCATATATTTTTATTCAATGTCTCATATATGTCCCCCCCCCATATTTATATTCAGTGTCTCATATATGACCCCCCCATATATTTATATTCAGTGTCTCATATATGTCCCCCCCATATTTATATTCAGTGTCTCATATATGTCCCCCCCCCATATATTATATTCAGTGTCTCATATATGACCCCCCCATATATTTATATTCAGTGTCTCATATATGACCCCCCCCCATATATTTATATTCAGTGTCTCATATATGACCCCCCCCCCCATATTTATATTCAGTGTCTCATATATGTCTCCCCCCCCCATATATTTATATTCAGTGTCTCATATATGACCCCCCCCATATATTTATATTCAGTGTCTCATATATGACCCCCCCCATATATTTATATTCAGTGTCTCATATATGACCCCCCCCCATATATTTATATTCAGTGTCTCATATATGACCCCCCCCCATATATTTATATTCAGTGTCTCATATATGACCCCCCCCCCATATATTTATATTCAGTGTCTCATATATGACCCCCCCCCGATATATTTATATTCAGTGTCTCATATATGACCCCCCCCCATATATTTATATTCAGTGTCTCATATATGACCCCCCCCATATATTTATATTCAGTGTCTCATATATGACCCCCCCCATATATTTATATTCAGTGTCTCATATATGACCCCCCCCCATATATTTATATTCAGTTTCTCATATATGACCCCCCCATATATTTATATTCAGTGTCTCATATATGACCCCCCCCCATATATTTATATTCAGTGTCTCATATATGACCCCCCCCATATATTTATATTCAGTGTCTCATATATGACCCCCCCCCCATATATTTATATTCAGTGTCTCATATATGACCCCCCCATATATTTATATTCAGTTTCTCATATATGACCCCCCCATATATTTATATTCAGTGTCTCATATATGACCCCCCCCATATATTTATATTCAGTGTCTCATATATGACCCCCCCCCCATATATTTATATTCAGTGTCTCATATATGACCCCCCCATATATTTATATTCAGTGTCTCATATATGACCCCCCCCATATATAAATATTCAGTGTCTCATATATGACCCCCCCCCATATATTTATATTCAGTGTCTCATATATGACCCCCCCCATATATTTATATTCAGTGTCTCATATATGACCCCCCCCCCCATATATTTATATTCAGTGTCTCATATATGACCCCCCCCCATATATTTATATTCAGTGTCTCATATATGACCCCCCCCCCATATTTATATTCAGTGTCTCATATATGACCCCCCCCCCCATATATTTATATTCAGTGTCTCATATATGACCCCCCCCATATATTTATATTCAGTGTCTCATATATGACCCCCCCCCATATTTATATTCAGTGTCTCATATATGACCCCCCCCCCATATATTTATATTCAGTGTCTCATATATGACCCCCCCCATATATTTATATTCAGTGTCTCATATATGACCCCCCCCCCATATATTTATATTCAGTGTCTCATATATGACCCCCCCCCATATATTTATATTCAGTGTCTCATATATGACCCCCCCCCATATTTATATTCAGTGGTCTCATATATGACCCCCCCCCATATATTTATATTCAGTGTCTCATATATGACCCCCCCCCATATATTTATATTCAGTGTCTCATATATGACCCCCCCCCATATATTTATATTCAGTGTCTCATATATGACCCCCCCCATATATTTATATTCAGTGTCTCATATATGACCCCCCCCCCCATATTTATATTCAGTGTCTCATATATGACCCCCCCCCATATATTTATATTCAGTGTCTCATATATGACCCCCCCCATATATTTATATTCAGTGTCTCATATATGACCCCCCCCATATTTATATTCAGTGTCTCATATATGACCCCCCCCATATATTTATATTCAGTGTCTCATATATGACCCCCCCCATATTTATATTCTGTGTCTCATATATGACCCCCCCCATATTTATATTCAGTGTCTCATATATGACCCCCCCCATATTTATATTCAGTGTCTCATATATGACCCCCCCCCCATATTTATATTCAGTGTCTCATATATGACCCCCCCCCATATTTATATTCTGTGTCTCATATATGACCCCCCCCATATATTTATATTCAGTGTCTCATATATGACCCCCCCCATATATTTATATTCAGTGTCTCATATATGACCCCCCCCATATATTTATATTCAGTGTCTCATATATGACCCCCCCCCATATTTATATTCTGTGTCTCATATATGACCCCCCCCATATTTATATTCAGTGTCTCATATATGACCCCCCCCCCCATATTTATATTCAGTGTCTCATGTATGACCCCCCCCATATTTATATTCAGTGTCTCATATATGACCCCCCCCATATATTTATATTCAGTGTCTCATATATGACCCCCCCCATATTTTATATTCAGTGTCTCATATATGACCCCCCCCCATATTTATATTCAGTGTCTCATATATGACCCCCCCCATATTTTATATTCAGTGTCTCATATATGACCCCCCCCCATATATTTATATTCAGTGTCTCATATATGACCCCCCCCATATATTTATATTCAGTGTCTCATATATGACCCCCCCCCCATATATTTATATTCAGTGTCTCATATATGACCCCCCCCATATATTTATATTCAGTGTCTCATATATGACCCCCCCCCATATATTTATATTCA